>NC_133776.1:6961067-6994644 GCF_003597395.2 Chelonoidis abingdonii | reverse complement strand
CGAATTAATGTGCTTAGTGTGGCCGCGTGCACTCGACTTTATACAATCTGTTTTACAAAACCGGTTTATGTAAAATCGGAATAATCCTGTAGTGTAGACGTACCCTTAGTCTCTAAGGTGCCTCAAGGACTCCTCGTTGTTTTTACTGATACAGACTAACACCCCTCTGAAACCTATAAAAAGGCATGTTGCATGCCAATATTGTGGAGTTTTAGAAGAAAAGAGGAAACCCTGCTGGAAGATAGTATATTTAAGTTTAAATTTAATTAACAGCCATTTGAAGAAGAAGAACAATGCAGACCTACAGCTACATGCATTGAATCAGCCCATACTTAAGCATTATGCAGAGGCACTGAACTGAGTGGGGACTAAAATTCATCTGCCAAAACTAGCTCCCCTGACAGCCAATTTCCACTTATTGAGCGACTGCGATGGGTTACTAGGCCTTAGCCACAGCACAAATGTGAACATTGTCTAAACCAATGGAAAGTCCACATGAATCAGATGAGGAGATAATACTTAAACTCCAAGGTTCTGTCCATACAACTTTTAATCATAATATCATAACTCATCAGCAGCACAGTCACCATCATTGGTTACAAGAGATGCAGTTCTGCTTGTGTCTACACAGCAGCTTCCCTGCCCTCATCACCGTGTCTGTACAATAATACCTATAAGCGCAGTTAGGCAACTGGGTAGCAGTGCATTCTGGGAAAAAACTGGACCACTATCCCACTCTGCCGCAATAGGAAAGTGCTGGAAGAACATGCTTCCAAAGCTTATGAATGCATGTGGGACAATGTTCTTGTTTGTCCCGGAAGACTGGGCAAACAAGATGTGCAAATATGGCTGCGGAGTCCTGTTCACACTGCTAAAAAGGGTTCTGAACCAGTTGGCTTCAGGAAAACAGCCATGTACTTACTTCGACCTCTTGCAGGGGTGAAACTCTGTTGCTGCCTTGGTTCCTAAATGAGTTTTAACCACGTGGTGAATGACCATAAACCACACTTTAGAGCAGATCATGCCACTATCACTGGTTACAAACTCACTGGCTGTAACATGGACAGGGCCTTTCCTCATTTTTCAACATGCCAGGGAGGTAGGAGGCATCACCATCTTATAGGTGGGACTAGCAAATAGGTGGGACTAGCAAAAGGGAGGTAAGTGACTTGTCCATGGCCACACAGGAAGTCAGCAGCAGAGCTAGATTCTTGCTCCCAGATCCATGCTCAGTTCAGTACATCACATTCTGGGGAGCATACGTTGCCTATAAATGATCCATTTCTGCAAGTCAGACCTAGACTAAGATGTGTTGAAATTTATTGTCCCATCTAGCCCTAGAATTCAGTGCAGAAGTACCAGTAAAAACGATCTCCCCTTTGCTCAGAGTGGCACTCTGAAAACTCAGATGCCGAGATATATTTTTCTCTACGTATAGGATGTGATTTAGAAAATAAAGGTCATGCTGTAGGTCAACAGCTTAAATGACATCCCCAAAGCCTAACATATGCCCACTACATCCCACTCACTTATAAGGAACACTGTTGCACATCCAGACCTTGCGCAAGATTTAGGTTTGAGTAATCCATGAACAGTAAAAATGGCAATTCAAATCCTAAACTGGCTGGTGTTATCGAGTGACTGAGCATCTGAGAGCGCCAAAGATCCCATTCCAGATACTGAACTAAGGTTTGGTGGCTAAACTCATTTAGTAGCAATAGGCTAAAAGTTTATCAAAATAGTTACCATGCTCCAGCTGAGTGAAGTAGTGCTTCTGCGTTGTCAGGGAGTGCATGCTGCTCCTCTGATTTTCAGGACTCTCTGTGAACTTGCTCCACCCTGCCTCTGACCTCCTAACCACCTACTCCGCCTGCTGACTCCACTCCTTCAGGCTTGGACTCCTAACTAAAGATGTGGGTTACTGTTGCTTCTGCTACCCTATACTCCCCCTCTTTCCCTCTAACTCGTCTTCTCAAGTTTCCTTCTTCTCTTTAGCTTAAGGCAGATGCACTGTGAAAAAGCTTGTGCAAAAC
Organism: Chelonoidis abingdonii; assembly: GCF_003597395.2. Lineage (NCBI taxonomy): Eukaryota > Metazoa > Chordata > Testudines > Testudinidae > Chelonoidis > Chelonoidis abingdonii. The sequence goes on along the minus strand of NC_133776.1, from coordinate 6,992,611 downwards.
TTCACGAAGGATACTATTTAAAAATAAAACACTGTGGAAGTTCACTCTTTTGCTTTCTCAGGTTCTCCACAGTTTGAGGGAAGTAAGCAGAGGGAGTAAAAGACAATGCCAGGAGGCCCTGAAGAGGAGAGGATTGTTATAAGTCGGAGAGGGAACACATAGGAGGGTTAGAATGGCTTGAGAGATGAGACAGGATTTCACATTAGGCTTGTAACAGGCCAGGCTCCATGTATTCTACTGCTGCTGAATTAAATCACTTGGTGCAGAATTGTGCTCCAGAATCTACCCTTTCAATTAAAATTATACATAAATATATACACACATACACACACACGTTCCTAGTCCTTAGGGTTATGGCGGGGGGGAGAGGGGAGGACGACTCACAAATGTGAACTGAATGCAGTGTTGCCTGCCTGCACCTGCAGAGAGCCTGAAACAATAGCTCTGAGCAGCATGAACTGCCCAGTGCATCTCATAAGGACCCAGAGGTTCTCTGGCTGCATAATATGGCATCTGTCCAAGATGCCATGAAATGTTTTCCATCCTGCTGCCTGGACCTGCCTGTAACTGTTTCTGTCTCTGAAGAGCTCCCCACAAGAAGGGGTTACAAGATTACAGTGCATGCTCCCTGCACTGGTGTATGGAGCCAGCTTGTAGAAATGGTGCAAGGGAGACAGATGTGTAGGCTGGTGAGCTAGGCAGGCTGGAGAACAGCGTGGTAGTCAGGAGTTAAGCTGCTGAAGCCAGCTCTAAGTTTCCTCTCTTCCTTAGTACTTAGAAGGAGGTTCTCATCTGGGTCACCTGGATAACATTATGGGAGCCAAAATTTGCGAAATGGTGCTTGGGAGCCTAGAGAAAAAACACACACACACACACGCACACTCAGAAATCATCACGGCTGTTTACATAAATGAGTATTTCAATGATGAGCCATAGTTGTGTGTATTTGTGTGGGAGCAGCGGGAATGCCAACAAAGCTACTTCATGGCAACAGAATAAATTAATATTACTGCGGAATTTAGGGGCTGCTACCACAGAATTTGGTCCCATTGTGCCACAGAGTACATGAGACTCTGGTAACAGAAACAGAAGAGAGTTATTCAATCACATACCACAATAACCCCTGCAAGAGCAGGATCTAATCTTCCCAAAAGAGCATGACCTAGACATTAACACTGATACTACAGCGGATGTTAGCCAAAAACATTACGATTACACAAGACTCAAGAATGCAACATTCTCCTATCAAAAGACGCATAGAAATTTATGTTTCATTTCTAAACCATTAGAAAGGAGCTTCCTTTTTCTCATCTGTGCCTCAGACAGGGCTATAGCGTAAATCCACTTTTCCCCCTTTCCCATATCTTATTACAGAGATTAACGTCATCTGTAGAATAATAAATTGGATCTAGAGAAGAAGATTATTTGCACTTACAAGATTTGCACAGCAACTGGCATTCTCCATTCTACTGAAAAGACTGCAGCCTCCACTAGGTTACATGCTCATATTTACTGTTGCCACGTAGATAACAGGGAGATAACAGCATTTCTGAAGTGCTGAAATCTGCCACAGAAGAATTACTAGGCTTTTTAAAGTTATCTTAAAGAAGTTCACCCTGACAGAAAAGCAGAGTTCATATGAATTTGTGGCTCTTTCTTTAGCAGCAATCCCTTAGGAGGGACACAAGCAATATGAAAGCTATGATAGTATATGGAAATAGAGGCAAAAACCTGAAATTTCCCACCTCACCAGGACGTGCATTACTTGACTGTCTGTCTCCATTATTCATCCAGGAAAGCTGTCTGCCTGAGGTGTTCCAAGCCTACCACCCATCCTACACCTTTTAACTCCACAATAAATAGCCCCACAATTGTGTTCCAGCTGGAAAACACAGAGACATCATCCAAAAGCTTCTATTGAAATAGCGCCTTCATCTAGATCTACTGTCTCCTGAAAATAAAGGTGTTAAACAATACCAGTAAATTTCACAGGCTGGGCAAATAAATGTCAAAGGACACAGACAGACAATAGATCTGCTGGGGAACTCACACAAATGGTTTGTCTGGACTAGGAAATCTTTTTCTGTTTAAACAGGATTGAGGAGTCAAGTGAGCTGACATGACACAGACTACGGCTTGTCAGTGTCCACACTTGTCCATTACGGTTACCCAAGACTCAGGAGTTCAACACCATGGTCAGCATTGTCCCAATTAGCTCAACTCCTCACAGTTATGTTTAAACGCAATCAGATTTTTCAGTGAAGACAAGCCCCAGGAGGTTACTTGCCAAAGTAAGTTTTGTACTCCTTCACGACATCGTCTCTACAGAACCATGCTGTGAGATTCTGTTCCCAACCCTGCAACAATGGAATCCATTTTACATCATTAGCTGTTAGAGAAAACGTGCAATCCACTGTGTTTCAGCCTTCTAGCACCAAGGGCATACCAGACTCCAACCATCCTTCAATCTCTCTCTCACTCGAGACATCTTTTAAACTGACAGGCTAGCATGGAAGAGGGAGGTAGAGTGTAGATCTGTAAAGCCACTGTGCAGTGTCAGATGATGATGATTAATTTTTTACTTGTGATTTGTGTCAAGCTCTATTTGGACAGAAATTAAAATTTATTTTAAAATGCACAAAAACATAATTTAATTTTTTTCTGTTAAATAAAACTACTTCAAATGTGCTTGGATATGTAAAATTTTTTTTTATCAAAACATATTTTGTGTTTAAAACTGATTGATTACACAAAGAATATATTATTTGAAGTTAGTAAACCCAAAGTATTGTTTCTGTTCACCATGTCTTGCAGGACTTTAGAACTGGTAGATCTCATCCTCCCACGCTTAGTTTTTATATATAGATTAGATGATGAATACAAGCTTTCTGCTTTTTTCAATGCCCAGCTGTGTTTCTTAACTCTGAACAAACTAGTCACAGAACTAGACTAGTTGAATAAACTGAAATGAAGAAAATATTCTCTCTGCACCCACAGAAGAGACTATTGCTGACAAAAACTTGGGTATCACCTCAACAAACTCTGGGTCCAGGTACTTTGCCAGTGACAAACCGCTAAACAGGTGGAAGTTTCTTTAAAATGTGGCAGCAAACATGTACTGCGTAGTATTATATTTTGTATTTAATTTAGATATTTTAACAGATAATAAATTTATGACTTAATATAGGTTGACCATTTTAAATAGGTTTACTTTTAAAAAAAATAAGTCTGTATATAATTTACGTTAAAATAGAAAGGAGTATAATCTCTGTCAAGTCTAAGGTAAAACTATAATTAGGCAAATCAAAAAAGAGTATGAAGAGCAACTAGCAAAAGACACAAAAACTAACAGCAAAAAATGTTTTTATGTACTCCAGAAGCAGGAAGCCTGCCAGTCAGTGGGGCCACTGGACAACTGAGGTGCTAAAGGAGCATCAAGGAAGACAATGCCATTGTGGTGAAACTAAATTAATTCTTTGCATTGGTCTTCACTGAAGAGGATGTGAGGGGGAATCCCACACGTGAGCCATTCTTTTTAGATTACGCCTCTGTCTGATGTCAATAGAGGAGGTTTTGGAACAAACTGATACATTAGTCACTAGGACCAGATGGTATTCACCCAAAAGTTCTGAAGGAACTTAAGTATGAAATTGCAGAACTACTAACTGTGGTATGTACCTAGGGTGACCAGTCAACAAATGTGAAAAATCGGGACGGGGGTGAGGGTAATAGGAGCTTATATAAGAAAGAGACCCAAAAATCGGGACTGTCCCTATAAAATCGGGACATCTGGTCACCCTATATGTAATTCATCATTTAAATCAGCTTCTGTATCAGATGACTAGAGGATAGGAAATGTGATGCCAATTTTTTTTTTAAAAAAAAACCCCAGAGGCAATCCTAACTTCAGTACCAGGCAAATTGGCTGAAACCATAGTAAAGAACAGAATTATCAGATATACAGTAAAGGGAAATTATGTCTCAAAAGTCTATTATAATTCTTTGAGGGGATCAACAGACATGTGCACAAGGGTGATCCAGTGGATACAGTGTACTTGGACTTTCAGAAAGCTTCTGACAAGGTCTTTCACCAAAGATTCCTACGCAAACTAAGCAGTCATGGCATAAGAGGGAGAGTCCTCTCACAGATCAGTAACTGGTTAAAAGACAGGAGGAAAAGGGTAGGAATGAAGTTTTCAGAATGGAGAGAGGTAAACAACAGGGGTTCCCTAGGGATCTGTATTAGGAGCAATGCTGCTCAACATATTCATAAATGATCTGGACAAATGGGTAAATAATGAGGTGGCAAAGTTTGCAGATGATACAAAATTACTCAAGATAGTTAAGTCCAAAGTTGACTGCAAAGAGTTACAAAGCAATATCAAAAAACTAGGTGACTGGGCAACAAAATGGCAGATGAAATTCATTGTTGATAAATGCAAAGTAATGCACAACTATACATACAAATTCATGGGCTATTAGATGTTGCCACTCAAGGAAGAGATCTTGGAGTCACTGTAGATAGTTCTCTGAAAATATCCAGTCAATGTGCAGCAGTCATCAAACAAACTAACAGAATGTTAGGAACCATTATGAAAGGAATAGATAATAAGACAGTAAATATCAGAATGCCTCTATATACACCTACAGTATGCCCACACCTTGAATACTGCGCGCAGCTCTGGTCACCTCATTTCAAAACAGATATATGAGAAATGGGAAAGGTACAGAGAAGGGCAACAAAATTATTACGGGTACGGAACAGCTTCGTATGAGGAGAGATTAAAAAGACCAGGACTATTCAATTTGGAAAAGAGATGACTGAGGGGGGGATATGATGGAAAACTATAAAAACATGAATGGCGTGGAGAAAGTGTTATTTATTCCTTTACATAACACAAGAATCAGGGGTCACACAATTAAATGAATAGGCGGTGCGTTTAAAACAAACCAAAGGAAGTACTTCTTCACACAATGCATAGTCAACCTGTAGAACTTATTGGCAGAGCATGTTGTGAAGGCCAAAACTATAACTGGATTCGAAAAATAGATAAATTCATTGATGGTCCCATCCTCCATCGCTATTAGCCAAAATGGTCAGGGATGCAAACCCATGCTGTGGGTGTCCTAAGCCTTTGACTGTGAAAAGCTGGGAGTGGATGCCAGGGAATGAATCATTTGATGACTGCCCTGTTCCATTCATTCCCTTTGAAGCATCTGGCATCAGCCACTGTGAGAAGACAGGACACTGGGCTAGCCGGACTATTGGTCTGACCCAATATGGCCATTCTTATGTTCTTATATTCTAAAAAAAACCCAATTTAAAATAAAAAACTGATTTTTCATTTAAAAAAAATCGATCGATTTTTATCCATGCTGGAGGAAGGTATAAGAACCAAGTGTCCTGCCCATATCCCATATTCTCCTAATCGCTCATTTAAATATTAGTTTATGACATGAAACATGATGGTTTACTTCCTTCCTTCCCAAGGTTTTGGATTATTTCTTCTAATCCTTTTGACTGAAACTGTGGATGGTCTCATTATCCATAGCCAGTTCTGAAGCCTGCTAAGATCTAAACCTTGATGTCTTGTGACCATGAGTTCCACATGCTAACTCTGAATCACATAAAACAGTGCTTCCTTCAATCAAGTATTTCATTACATGTCACTTTGAACTTGAATTGTGGGAGAATAAATAGGAGTTCCGAAGTCACCTTTTCCATATCACTCATTGTGTTGTCTACTGCTAAGGATGGCAATAAATAGGCTGTATGCAGTGTTGTCACAGCCATGATCATCCCAGGAAATAAGAGAGATAGGGTGTGTGAGGTAATATCTTTTATTGGACCAACTTTCGCTGGTGACAGAGACGAGCTTTCGAGCTTACACAGAGCTCTTCGTCAGGTCTGGGCCGAGAAAGCTTGTCTCTCACCAACACAAGCTGATCCAATAAAAGAGATTACCCCATCCACCTTGTCTCTCTAATATCCAGCATAGCTGCAGCAACACTGCATAAGCCTCTTTGCACAGTTAAAGGTGACTGCTGAAGCAAGAGACCTGAGTTCAGCAGAAGAAGGGAGGTCTCTAAAATGTTGGAACAGAGTGGTATGTTCACACTTTCCTAACACCTCCCTGCTTTGAAATGGGTTCCATCCCAGGGATGGGATCTCACAGTGCAGAGCTGTGAAGACAGCATCATGAAGAATAAAGCCACTTACTGGATTTAAACTAGCTGAGCTCAAGCAGCTTCCATAACGCGGCACACAGAATCTCTTGCAGACAATCCCACACCTTTACAGAGACATCTGCAATGCCAGGTTAATTGAAAAGGTAACATAATATGTGAGACAAGATAAAGATAAACTCAGCTTTAGTTCAGTGGTGAGACTGTTTAGTAACCTTTATCCATTTTGTATCTTAGCTGTTTTCTTTTCTCTAGGTAAAAGGCTTTCTATCTGCTAGCAGTGAATTCCCTTCATTGCCTGCAGTCTCCAGTTCATGCTGAAGTTTCATCTGGCCTCCCGCACGTTTATAGCTCCTTCAATTTTAGGGTCAGCTGCAAATTTGATCCTGGCTGAGTTTGTGCTGAAAAAATGACTAACAAAAGAGGATATGAAGCAGCCATGTAAGTTGGAGAATGACACTTAATTTTAAACTCAGTTTGTATAAGCACCTCTGGAAAAACTAAAGCATCCTGAACTGAGTTAATATTTGTGAAGCAACATCACTGCTTTATCATATGCTTCATCATAATTATAGAAGTAGCTCCATAGACCAGTTTCAGAAGCCCAGATTTAAACAGTGATCAAACCAGACACCTGGCCTCCCAAACTGATAGCCCCACCATCAAGAACATTAGGAAAAGATGACCTATGAAGTGAGGGAAAGTTAATCAGATACCATGATCTGGTAGCTGCGAATTCTGGTAAACCGAAAAGTCTGCATGTTGCATAATCTTCATTTTGCTTAAACAAGAGTGTTAAAATACACAGCTGCTGCAGCACTGGAAAGGTGGTTTCCCATGATGTATATCTTTTTGCAACAATCCATTTCTGTGTCACTCAGGATTGCTTGGTGCACTGCCATGCCTGGAGTCACCCAGGCACCCTTCTTGTGACATCAGCCTTCCTCAAGATTCCTCAAGCCACCACAATCATTGGGAAGTTATTTGCTCCACAATAACCTCTTCCAGTTGGGGAAGTCACATATTATGTGAGACGTCTGTTAACGTTATGGCCTAAATTTTCTAATCTGGGTGCTTATATTTAGGCTCCTAAATAAAGAACTGATTTTCAGTGGTTTCGCACAACTCCCAGCTCCTACTGAAGTCCGCAGGAGCTGCAGGTGTTCACCATTTTTGAAAATCACACCTCTTCTGCTTAGGTGCCTAAACAAGGATTTAAAAGACTAACTAATTATCCAATGCTGAAAATTTTGGCCTACGCAGTGTTAATGGCTATACTTGCAATAAATCTGTTTCTTGCAACTACCATGAATAAAAAACTAAAGGGAAATCGTCAAGTACTTAAACCCCTTAATGCTCCAGTAAGGAGTTTCTTTTAAACCACCTAAAGATTTAACAAGACTTACTGTAAATATCTATAGATTTCTTTAGTCTTCATGTAAAACAAGGTTTGGTTGGAGGGAAAGGGGGTTGGGGTGAGATTATATTCTCCTGCCCCCTCAAAATCCCAGATACACTAGTTCATAAAAAACAACAAAAGGAAAAGTGGCTGGCTCACTACAAAACCAATTTTCCCTCTCTTGGTATTAACACTTCCTTATCAGTTATTGGGTGTGGACCACATCCACCCTGATTGAATTGGCCCTGTCAACACTGGTTCTCCACTTGTGAGGTAATTCCCTTCTCTTCATGTGTCGGTATATTTATGCCTGCACCTGTAATTTTCACTTCATGCATCTGAAGAAGTGGGTTTTTACCCAAGAAAGATCATATCCAAATAAATCTGTTAGTCTTTAAGGTGCCACTGGACTCCTCGTTGTTTTTGTGGATACAGAGTAACCCGGCTACCCTTCTGATACTTAACAAAAGGAAACTGAGAATTCAAAGACCAATGTACTTTCATTATGCAAGTACAGTAATTTGTGACAAATAATCTACATAACTTGAAAAGTAAATTTATTGACATGGAAAGAACAAAGTTTAAGGGCTTATCTGCGTAGTAGGTTAGTCCACACTAGAGGGGTGTCAGGTTTAGCCTGTGGCACTCTAACCGGCCCGCATGGACCCTGTTGGTGCACATTATTGTAGCACTGTTTGAAACAGGAGGACATGAACACGCACTAGGGAACTTCTAGTGCATACCAGCAGGATCCCCACAGGCCAGTAAGTGCACAGTATGCTAGTCTGCATTAGAATTTACACCCCTCTAGTGCAATGGACTACACCATGTAGACAAGCCCCAAGATATTATTTTAAAAACTTCCCTTTTGTTTCCGTTTTTGTTGTGACAGTGCTCCTTTGCAAAGAGGAAAACAGTAAAACCTATGAGAGCCATTTGTTATTGTTGTACATTATGGGGTAGATTCCTGTATAAGATCTCCACAAAGCATGTTGCACCATGACTCAGTGACAAACTGGAAAACTTTTGCTTATCTCAGCCCAAGACACAATCCTGTTGCTCTAACAGAGCCTTGAGGAGGCTAGGTCTGTCTTTGGATGTGACGGGGAATACTGGGAGCAGATGCCTGTTGAAACTTTGCTTATACAGGAAGGTATCTGACGTAGCTCTCCAATCAGCTTAAACTTAGCTAGGTGGGAGAGACCTGTTCTAGAAAGAGGTTGTGTCTTTTTAGCATGGGCCTCGGGCCAGAGTGAAGTAGAAGTCAGGTAACTGTATAAACACTACGATGTGTGGGTCTAGGGTGACCAGATGTCCCGATTTTATAGGGACAGTCCTGATATTTGGGGCTTTTTCTTATATAGGCTCCTATTACCCTCACCCCCAACCCAATTTTTCACACTTGCTCTCTGGTCAGCCTATGTAGGACAGAGGCAAATGTACTCAAGGAACTCTTCCCATTTCACTGGGGTTCAAAGACAGAGGTCCCTTAATGGCCTGTTTGCTTTGCAAGAGAGCAAGAATGGTTGTGACTAGGGTACTGATTTTTATAGTAAGTTGTTTTTTAAATCTTTGTTTTGAAGCCAAAAAGCAGCGTGTCTGGGAACCCCCCCATAGAGAACATCTCATACTGAGGAATTATTAGGTATTTTTCAGCATGGCAGAACTGCTACCTCTGCTAATGTGACATGCTCTATATAACAACACAAAGCTCCTGAAGTAAATATCTGAGTTCTTTCAAAAGCTGCCAGTTCACTGAAAAGTAGAATACAACAGAAAATTACGCTGTTAGAATAGAAGTACTTGTGGCACCTTAGAGACTAACAAATTTAGTTGAGCATAAGCTTTCGTGGGCTACAGCCCGCTTCATCGGATGCATAGAATGGAACATATAGTAAGAAGATATATATATATACACACCTCGATATAATGCTGTCCTTGGGAGCCAAAAAATCTTACCGCGTTATAAATGAAACCGTGTTATAGTGAACTTACTTTGATCCACCGGAGCGCACAGCCCCACCCCCCAGGCGCACTGCTTTACCGCATTATATTCAAATTCGTGTTATACCGGGTGGCGTTACATCGGGGTAGAGGTGTATATACATACAGAGAACATGAAAAAGTGGAAGTAGTCATACCAACTGTAAGAGGCTAATTAATTAAGATGTCAGCTGTCTAAAATGGGCCATCTTGATTATCACTTCAAAAGTTTTTTTTCTCCTGCTGATAATAGCTCATCTTAATTAGCCTCTTAGAGTTGGTATGGCTACTTCCATCTTTTCATGTTCTGTATGTATATATATCTCCCTACTATATGTTCCATTCTATGCATCTGAAGAAGTGGGCTGTAGCCCACGAAAGCTTATGCTCAAATAAATTTGTTAGTCTCTAAGGTGCCATAAGTACTCCTGTTCTTTTTGCGGATACAGACTAACACGGTTGCTACTCTGAAACCTGTTCGAACAGACTGATGCAATAAATACAAAAGTGTTTTCTGTAACTCATGCCAAAATATTTCATACAACCAATGGTACACTTAATTGTAAGTATTTGTTAGAGAACTGGACCTGTTAAGCACAGTCTGCACAATCATCTGAAACATCTTTGCAAAACTCATGAAATATAAACATCCCAGGCACCGGATCTGTGGGCCTAGCCTCTCAACTATGGGAATCAGTGCAAACAGATATTATTTACCCTAGTTCAGTGATGGGGTGTAGTTTGGCAAATGTTAAATATTTATAAGAATCTTACTCCGTGAGCTGTGATAAGCATTACTCCCACTTACCAGACTGTAAAGTTGATATCTCTTCGCTGTTTATTACAGTAAACTTAATGTAGTGATATTTATCATCACCTGTAGCAGACTGCCCCTTAGCACAGGCTATCCAAATGTTTCACCATAAATACTATGCACTAGAAAAAAATCCAACGCATCTACACCAAGAAGTTAAACCAAAAATGCCTGATATTGAGCTAGTGGTCAAGAGATTTTTTTTTTAAACCTAATACAGAGGCAGATTTTTTTCCTGCGCTATTTTCAATATGCAATAGTTTAAGAGATGCATCCACTGCACTAGTGCTGGGCACAATCCTTCTCCCTTTGTTGTCAATGTCAAAACTACAAATAACTTCCAGGGGAGCAACACAGGTTCATTAATTGTAACTCACGTGACATTAACAAATGTCATTTTCAATGGCCCTAAAATTTTACATTAATCTATGCACCATTCACACAGCTTGTTAGCAGCTTAAACCAGTGAACAGCTCACCTTGAATTTGACCAGAAGACAAGTGACTGGTTTTCCTGGCATTTGCTGCCGGCAGATCCATACTAAACTGCTCATCAGTCAAGTAGTCATCTGCTCTGTCCAGGTTGGCAGGACATTTGTTCCTTTTCTTATGTTTGTGCTTCCACACCTCCTCTTCATCCTTTTCTTCAGAACCAGAAGATTTCTGCAGAGAAGTGCCTTGGGTTACTCTGGCACCCAAGGCATCACTCACTTTTAACAAGTCAGTTGCAGGTCCATGCTGTTTGACATAAAAATCTTCCTCTACTTCAAGGTTTCCTTCTCGACCAATTCTGGGATCTCTTTCATGAGGCCGTCTGTTAGCAAAGACTTGGCTTTTATCTTCATTCAGTTTCTCAAAGCCTACAAGTGGAGGCTGTTCCAGCTGAGATGTTTTGACTGGTGAATAGCTATGTGCATTCAAGCCATTTCTTGCCAGAGCATCTCTCATCATGCCTCTCTTCACAGAGGGCTCTACAGCCAAACTGGAGTCGTTGAGGCTGCTCTCTTCTAGCTGTATCTTCTGTGCAATATGATTTAAATAAGATCGGAATCTACCGCTGTGGTGCTTTTGTACAAGCCTGGCATAAGCATTCTTCTGGGGCAGAGCAGGCTTGCTTAATCCATCTTTGGTAACTTGGGCAGAAGCACCTTTCACATATCCCAGCTGATCCATATTCCAGTAATATGCCCAGACTTTAATGTGTTATAAATAAATGTGGGGGAGGGAAGGGGGTGTTATTGTCTCAAAACAAAGGATCAAAGAATTGATTACATTAGCAAAGATGTGAAAAAGTTTATTGAACGAGGATTTATTGATCTTTAAAATATTCCAAGGTGATGAATAGTTCAGATTTTACTGTAGTATTACCATATCAGAAGCTACACTATATTAAAATTATAATCAGTAATCCAGGAGTGATCAAACTATAGTCTGCAGATCATATCTGGCTATAATCCATCCAAAATAGAGACTTGGGCCAAATGATTACATTCCATTTCTGAATGATTCCTTTAATCCTCTCTTCCTTGCCTTTGACAAATCTTGGCAAATTAGGACTGCAACCGATGGACGTATTAGACGTATCAGAAGTAAAATCTGATCATGTCCATGTCAGTCTCTCCAAAAATAACTGCATCCTTACTGAATTGTTTAGACGTTTCAACAACAAGGACATATCTCTTGTCACTTTGTTTCCTGTAAGCAAAAAATAGTTTCTTATTTTCCACTGACAACAGGTAGGTCTTTGAAGCCACACTAGATGAGGGCTTTGCTTCAGATTCTAAGACTGTCCACTCCAGTTTATCTTTCCATATATAAATTACTTTCAGTACAGTAGGCATATAGTGAACTCACTAGTATAACTGAACATCTTGCAAAGGCTCATCAATTTTTGGTGTACAAGGTAGATAAGCTTGTTGTTTTCACCTGACTAATTTCTCTAGAAGGCATTATTACCTCCACTTCGAGGGCAGCAAGGTGAAGTGTATAAGGATCAAGTATCTTTCACTCTCATTTCAGCTGCTCTAGCTCCTGAGCAGCAGAAGTGAAAGAGTCAAGTATGTTTCACCAAGTTATTACTTGACAAAGCTATAGGCAGAGACGTGGTAAAATCACTAATTGGTATAGTGCCCAAAGACAAAGTTCAAAGCCATAAACGATATAATGGAGGCCAACACTGGAACATCTCCACAGTGTTTGAGGCATTCTGCAGAGTTCCAGAAAAAGCTTCTTTTTTTTTTTTTTCTCTCGCTCTAAATTTCTCACAACTTGACCTGGTACTTAACTGTTCCAAATCAAACTATAGCAGCCACAAACATGTGACCTCACCTGAACTATTCATTTGCTGGGGTGTGAATTTGACAGCCTAGCTGGGACCACTCATGCTAAAATTGGCAAATACTGGAGTCTAAAAAAACAAACAGATGAACAAATGAACACTGTCTTTATGAATTTTTTCCCATACCTCTTTCCACAGTATAGGGCTCTGCATGTGTGTTACTCAGAGGAAGACTTTCTGGGCACAAAGCTTCAACAGGAAAAAAAATAATAAAAAAAAAAGGGTTCCCTCTCTCCCCTCCATACTGTAATTTTTCCTCTCAGTTGCCCATCCTCTTCCACACAGTAGTAGTTACAATGAGGATAGGCATGTTGGCTTTTCCTTCTTTCTGCAAGCTGCTGGCACACACAGTACTGCTTAGGCACAGAGTGCCCAACAGAGACTAAGGTTTGTGAAACTAGGTTTCTCCACAGTGTGCTTACTTATGCCCTTTCAGAGTAACAGTACACACTGCAACTTGGTTTAATTAAGAAATTGAGCAAGTATGTGAACAGTCTTCACAATGCAATACAAAGAGAAAATAAATCCCTGCATAAACAGGAAAAATTCCCTGTGTTGTTTTCCATCTCTTCCTAAAATTTTCCATTTACCCTGGCATAGGTAGGCTTTTCTATTTGACTGCAAGATTATCTTACCATCAGAATTATAAAAACCCTCAAAAAAGTAGGTCGACACCAGTGGCGGTCACAAGGTTATTACATGGGGGTCATGAGCTGTCAGCCTCCACCCCAAAACCCCCTTCACCTCCAGCAGTTATAATAGTGCTAAATATTTTTTAAAAAAGGTGTTTTTAATTTATAAGAGGGGGCACACTCAGAGGCTTGCTGTTTGAAAGGGGTCACCAGTACAAAATTTTGAGAAGCAATGGTCTACACTGCAAGAATTAGTGAAAAATCTGACAAATTCTTTAAGATGTTACAATTCCTCATCAGTGCAGTTTTCTCCTGTCCTTGCTTATGAGTACCAGCAGAGACTCAGAGCTCCCCTGCTTGAGATGCAGTTAGAAGTGGGCAAGAAGGGTCGAGAGCATCCCCAGTTCCAGCAGCCAGGAGGGATGGGGGAAAAAAGAAATATTTTGCAGAAGGCAGGTGGGAAGACTCCTCCACTTCTCCCAGAAGCCAGGGAAGAAAATTCCAAACTTAATTCAAAATGAAAGTTGCATAGCTTATTTTAAAATAATGGGGGGTGTACCACTACTGGCCTCCAACATTATTGCATCAAGTTATGAACACAAGATTCTTACAGTAGCGTCAGTAAAGGGTTAAAAAATGTCCTTTGCATATTTTCAGCAATGCAACACAGTAATTACAACAAAATACTGGGCATTAAAGATTAAAGCTCTTTAGCTTCATCTCTATATTTCATGACTGGGCTGGCTAAGTGGCTGTGGACCAATCCCTTAACTTCTATGTCTTGACAGTCAAGTAAGGATACTACCACCTAATGTGGGGCAGTAATGAGCGGCAAGTCCTTGGAGATCAAAAGTTGGAAAGCAATAGAAAAAAACCTAATACTACTTTAAGTAGCAGTGAGTTAAAAGGGACCCAGCAAGAGTGTCCCTTGATCCAATTTCATCTGGGAGACGGGTAACTCATTGCCTTTGCCCGACAAGCGACAGCCACCCGCGAGATCACGCTGGGGCCACACGCGCCGCGGCCAAGGAGCTGAATAAGCAGAGTCTGTGAGGACCGCGCGTCTGGTGACAGCGCCGCGCCAGCCAGGGGCACTTGGAAGCCGGCAAAGGGGCGCTGAAGAGCTCAGCCTCGCCGGGCTACGGGGTGAAGGGAGACACGATCCCCGGCTACCAATGGCCTCGGCCCCGCCAGCCAGACCGGGGCAGCGGCGCTGGGGAGGGGGGGCCAGACAGGGGCCGGGCAGCCCCAGCTCGGGGCAGCAGGGAAGGGGCGGCCCCGTTCGGAGCTAGACACCGGGGCCAGGAACCCAGAGCGCCCCGGGACCAGCAGCACCGGGGGAGCCCCCACAGGGGCGCTGGTTGGGCCCAGCAGCCCCGCCACTCACCGGCCGAGCCGGGCCGCTCCCCCACCGCCCCTCTCCGCGCCGTTTAAAAGTCCCAGCTGAGCTGAGCGCCTCCCTCTCTCCTTCCGGGGCAGAGGTCGCCTACGGGCCGCAGCAGGGACCAGAAAGCCTCGCGCGCGAAGCCCACCCCCTATCCTCTTGAGTGGGAGGGGGAGGAGTCACTCGGCCCCCTGCAGCCTCCCCCACCCCCAGGAATGAGGTTCATGCTTATTCTCTACCTGTAGGAGTCGCCCAGGAGCTCAGTGGGGCCCACACCCCTCCCAAGTGTGGGGAAGGGATGCTTACCCCCCCCTCCAAAGCTGAGGGGGTACAGTGGGGGAGTCATAGTCACCCAGCTTGCAGGGGGGGTAGTGAGGTTCCCCCACCCTAGACCTCCCACACCCAGCCCATACCAACACACACTTCCAATCCCCCACACTCCCTCCCCTTCGCCACACACACTCCCCCTCCACACCCAGCCCCATCGCCACACACTCCCCGTCCCATGCCCAGCCCCAATTGTCAACATCCCCTCCCCCTTCCACACAAAACTCCACCTCCACCCCATCCCGCCCACACCGCTACGTCCATTCTCCCAACCCAGCCATCCACACATCTCCTCCTCCGTC
Source organism: Chelonoidis abingdonii (assembly GCF_003597395.2). Classification (NCBI taxonomy): domain Eukaryota; kingdom Metazoa; phylum Chordata; order Testudines; family Testudinidae; genus Chelonoidis; species Chelonoidis abingdonii. The sequence goes on along the minus strand of NC_133776.1, from coordinate 6,977,247 downwards.
CACGCACACATCCAACCATCCCCCACCCACCCATCGCCCACACTCCCTCCCCTTTCACGCACACTTCCCCCTCCCCACACCAGCCCCGCATCTACACACACTCCCCTCCCCCTTCAGCACACTGCCCCTCCCACGACGGCCAGCACTTCCGACCAGCACTCCCTCCCCCTATCCAACGCACACTTCACCTCCCCAGCCCCACCCCAATCTCCACACACTTCCCCCTACCTCCACACACACTCTCCTCAGGCTACGGGCTCTTGGCAGGGAATCTTTTCAGTGGAATTTCACTGGGCCACTTTCCTGCTCCAGCCCTAAACAGCAGCATGAGGATTCCCAGCCCATGAGCTGCAGAGATCCAACAGTTGGTTTTCGCTCTCTTTGGCTTTGCTGGTGTCTCTTGCTACCAGCTCTCAGACACAAGATAAAGTTATTCAGAAATTCCGCTAGGGGAAGGTCTTTTGGGCAGGGTCCATCTTTCAGTTCTGTGTTTGTACAGCACCTAGCACAACGGGCTGCTGGTCTGTGAGCGAGGCGCCTCGGCATCACCACCACCACCACCACACACTGTTGCTCGGCAAAGTGTTCTACAAAACTCATCCATCTCTTCTACCACCTTCCCGTGGTGAGCCACCCCCTCAGCTTCTCTGCCCTGGGGCATGACGGCCATGCAAGCCTGTCCTCGTGCCATTCTGAAGGATAAACGTCTCAATTATTTCAATAATCGAGAGACTATCTAAGGGCAGGCCCAGTGGGTTGTGGCTAGCGCACTCTCTTGCCACATGAGAAGTACAGATGAGAAGGCCAGCCTGAGTCCCTTACTCTCCAGCCACCAAAGGGCTCAGAATGCTGCAGAGGGTGCCAACCCCAGGGAAATGGAGGCCTCACATCATGTTGCTCTGAAGCAAGTCAGGCAGTCAAGATAGGATGATAGGCTCCAAAGGGCCCTCCAAGGAAGGTCACCAGGGATGTAGGGATATATAAGGGGCAGGCTCATCCTGAAGGTGTGAGATTGGAGGGCTGGTTCTGGGAAATCAGGTTTAGGGAGCATGTTGAAGGCTTTCCTAGGGTAAAGGAGAGGCATTGGGTTAAGGGTGTGTTGTGTCCTTGCTCTTACCAGATGGACATCTAGATTCCAAATAACCATGTTATGGTTCACAGTCATGCTGGAAGGGCATAATGAGTGGGGTCCTGCAGAGATCAGTTCTGTTCAATATCTTCATCAATGATTTAGATATAGGCTTAGAATACACTTATAAAGTTTGCAGACAATACCCAGTTGGGAGGGGTTGCAAATGCTTTGGAGGATAGGATTATGTTATTCAGAATGATCTGGGCAAACTGGAGAGCTGGGCTGAAGTAAATAGGATGAAATTCAATAAGGACAAATGCAAAGTACTCCACTTAGGAAGGAACAATCAGTTACACACATACAAAATGGGAAATGACTGCCTAGGAAGGAATACTGCAGAAAAGGATCTAGGGGTCAGAGTGGACCACAAGCTAAATATGAGTCAGTGTAAAACTGTTGCAAAAATAGCGAACGTTATTCTGGGATGTATTAGCAGGAGTGTTGCAAGCAAGACACAGGAAGTAATTCTTTCGCTCTACTCAGCACTGATTAGGCCTCAACTGTAGTACTGGGTCCAGTTCTGAGTGCCACATTTCAGAAAAGATGTGCACAAGTTGGAGAAAATCTAGAGAAGAACAACAAAAATTATTAAAGGTCTAGAAAACATGACCTATGAGATTATAAAAATTGGGTTTGTTTAATCTGGAAAAAAGACTGAGAAGGTACATAACAGTTTTCAAGTACATAAAAGGTTGTGAGGAGGAAGGAAAAAATTGCTCTTCTTAACCACTGAGGATAGGACAAAGAATCATAGAAGATTAGGGTTGGAAGGGACCTCAGAAGCATCTAGTCCAACCCTCTGCTCAAAACAGGACCAATCCCCAAAGAAGCATTTGGCTTGAACTGCAGCAAGGGAGGTTTAGGTTGGTCATTAGGAAAAACTTCCTAACAGTCAGAGTGATTAAATATTGGAATAAATTGATAAGGGAGGTTGTGGAATCTCCATCACTGGGGATTTTTAAGAGCAGGTTAGACAAACACCTATCAGGGATGGTCTAGATAATACTTAGTCCTGCCATGAGTGCAGGAGATTGGACTACATGACCTCTTGAGGTCCCTTCCAGTCCTATGATTCTATGTTTACTAACTATATGCAAAAAGACAAGGCTTAGCTCTGTATATATACTGCTGGTCTGGTAGGTTCTGGTGGCTTCTGCAACAGAAGATAGCAAGGTCCACTAAGCAGCTCCCAAACTATTTAAAGTGACACTACACAACTCCTGTATACTATATGGTGTGTCCCTATGGAGGGATGGACTACAGAGGTTGAAGGCAAAGACAGATAGCAGAAGGCTGGCTGATCAGCTGAACGTACTAAAACCAGAACAAAATCTAGGTTTCCCTCCGATGTGCTAGGATCCAAGGTGGAGTGAAGAGGAAATTCTTACACTGAAGGCCAAAGGAATGGAGCAATTCACACCTGTCTTGCCTGGATCCTGAAATCAGTGGGCGGTAAGTGCCTAAGGGCTTGTCTTCACATATAGCGCTACAGCTGTAGTGCTTAGTGAAGACACTACCATGCCATTGAGAGAGCATCAGCATAGTTAATCCACCTCCCTGAAAGGTAGTAGCTATGGTGGCAGGAGAAGTCCTTCTGTCGCCATAGCACTGTCTACTCATAGCGCTAGGTCAGAATAACTACATCGCTCAGAGGGGTGGATTTTTCACACCCCTGAGCAATGTAGTTATACCAACATAGGCAAAGTTTACATTACAGACCTAAGCACCTTGGAGGATCTGAGCCTTTGATTTTATTTCAGTCTCACTGGCTGCAGACAGCACGGCACCAACTCACAGTCCAATGTTTAGCTTTACAGTCAGAACATTTAAAAGCCTCATTTTTGCTACATTTTAATTCGAGTATACATCAGGGATGCCAATAATCTAAATCTGAAGGATCCCTGAAAGAAACCACCAAGCGTTAGATGATCCTTCCTGACACACTGCAGAAGTGGTGCAGGGAAGCTTTTGGTGAAGCTACCCAGCACTTACAATGGGGTAACAGAGGAAAGAATTCAGATCCCAGGCTCTGATTTTCTGGGCCATTAGATTCTACCAGTGCTGCAGAAAGAACATGCAAATCTTAGAAAGAGAGTGATTGCACCACTCAGGAGACCCTGAACTATTAGGACCCCATCCTCTTCAAATTCAGGTCAGTGAGAGCTTTGCATTGACTTCAGTGGCAGTGGGGTCAGGCCCCCTCAAGTGCTGTAGATGGTTAGTTTCTTGGGGCAGGGAGCATCTTTTTGTGTTGTTTGTACAGCCCCTAGCATACTGGGGTCCCAGTCCATGACTGGGGTTCCTAGGGGCATAGGTGGCAGGTTATATATGTTTGCGGTGCTCCAGCACCAGGAATATTCAGGGCTGGGGGCCCTGCTCCAGCAGTATTTGGACCTGGGTCTCTCCCCCAGCCCTGCCTGGATCGGACCCCAGCCCCCGTGGGTCTCCCCCGGCCCCGCCGCGTCCCTGCTTGACAGAAAGCAGCGCAGCACCTCTCCCCTGCCTAGAATGGCTCTGGCAGAACTGCTGTCTGCTGCCCCAGGGTCCTAGTGCCCATCATCTCGTACTGGCAGGGGAAGCTGCCCTTATCTTGCCCTTCGGCCCAAGCCCTGAGCCTCTCCAACACCCCAAACCCCTCAGCCCCCCACACCCTAATCCTCTGCCTCAGCCCTGAGCCCCTCCACATCATGGATCCCTCATCCTCAGCCCCAACCCTCATCCCCCTGCACCCTAATCCTCTTTCCCAGCCCTTGAGCCCCCCTGCATCATGAACCCCTCATCCTCAGCCCCAACCCTCATCCTCCTGCACCCTAATCCTCTTCCCCAGCCCTGAGCCCCCCCACGCATCATGAACCCTCATCCTCAGCCCCAACCCTCATCCCCTGCACCCTAATCCCTCTTCCCCAGCCCTGAGCCCCCCTGCAGCATGAACCCCCTCATCCTCAGCCCCAACCCTCATCCCTGCCCCTAATTCTCTGCCTAGCCCTGAGCAACCCCCTGCATCATGAACCCCTCCTCATCACCCACACCCCACTCCCTCCCAGAGCCTGCACCCTCCCCACTCCCTCCTATCCCCAAACTCCCTCCAGAGCCTGCCTACACCCCCACCCCTAGCCCAGAGCCTGCACCCAAACTCCATCCCAAAGCCTGCACCCCTCACCCCCTCCTGCACACCCACCCCCTGACCCAGCCCAGAGCCTGCACCCAGCACCCAAACTCCATCTCAAAGCCTGCACCCTGCACCCCTCCTGAACCCTAATCCCCAGCCTAGGACCTGCACCCCAGACCTCCCCCCCAAACCCCTCCCAGAGCCTTAGGTAGTTGGGGGAGGAGTTGGGGGGGCAGGTTCTGGGCACCACCAAAATTTCTACAAACTTGCCACCATGTCTAGGGGCTATAGTAATATCCATAGTAATAATTTTGAACTCTGACGAGCATTGTATTCAGAAGGAAAATGACAGCAAAACAGCTTTACAGGGGAAGGTGTTGTCGAGTAAGGGCAGAAATAGGGGGATACACAGGGAGTTTCAGCAGAAGCCCCACTAGGGTGGCAAACTACATTCAAAAGAGCATTACAGGTCAGAGCCAAGGCTGGACTGCACCCTGCCATGGCTGGGTACCAAGGCGCTCCAAGCTGCAGGTGAAATTTGACAGACCAGATGTGCTGCATGACTCCAACGTGGCATGGGGAGTGAAGGACAGAGTTACATCCTTGACTGGCAACTATCAGCTTAAGTCAGACCTCACTAGCAGAGGGAAAGCAGAGTTGGGTGGTTAAAGCATGAGACAGGGTCAGGAAATGTAAATTTTAGTCCCAACTTCACCACAGGCTCCGTGTGTGACCACTTATTTCTACAGAGCTATTATATAGGGTGGTGCCTACTCGCCCCAACTGAGATCTGGGGCTCTTTGTGCTGGGCACACTACAAATGGTTAGCAAGAGACAGGTCTTACCCTGGAAAAATTACCAATTATAACATCTCTGCACTTAGTTTTCTGTACCTGAGCTCCCCTATTGTCAAAGAGCAGGATTGCGAGAGACTCATTTTAGAAGCATAGAACCATGGGATTAGAAGTGAGTGCAAGGGTCATCTAGTCTAAGCCCTTGCCAAGATGTTAGATTTATTGTGTCTAAACCATCCAAGACAGATGGCTCTAGCCTCCTTTTGAAAACCTCCAACGAAGGAGCTTCCACAACCTCCCTAGGCAGAAGCAGTTGAATCTATTTACCACTCCCCCTGATTTGCATCATCTGCAAACCTTATCACTGATGATTTTATTATTTCTTCCAGGTCATTAATAAAATGTTAACAGCTTAGGGCCAAGAACCAATCCCTGCAGGATCCATGTTGAAACACACCCAGTCTATAAGAATTCCCCATTTACAATTACAATTTGAGAGTTATCAGTTAATCCATATAATTTGTGCCATATTAATTTTATATCTTTCTAGTTTTATAAATCAGAATGTCATGGGGTACCCAGTCCAATGACCTATAGAAGTCTAAGCATATTACATCAACACCATTACCTTTATCAACCAAACTTGTAATCGCATCAAAAAAGAAAGTTCATTTGACAGAATCTATTTTCCATAAACCATACTGAATGGCACAAATTACATTATTCTCCTTTAATTCTTTATTAATTAAGTCCCATATCAACCACTTGATTATCTTGTGCAGGATTGATGTCAGACCAGTAGACCTATAATTATCTGCATCATCCCATTTACCCTTTTTAAATATTGGAATAATATTAGCTTTCTTCTAGACTGCTGGAAATTTCCTGGTGTTCCAAGACTTATTGAAAATCAATATGAATGGTCCAGCGAACTCCTCAGTCAGCTCTTTTAAAACTCTTGGGTACAAGTTATCCAGACCAGATGATTTAAAAATGTATACTTGAGTAGCTGCTGTTCAACATCCTTCCAAGATACTAGAGGAATGGAAAGAGTTATGATATAATGTCTTTTTCTGCCTCAAACACAGAACAGAAATATTTATTGAAATCTGCCTTTTCTGTATTATTGATAGTTCTACCATTTCCATCAATAGTTTTGTGGTGTTCTGAGCTCCTCCTGTGGAAGGAGCTGAAGCAGTGCTCAGTGTTGTCATTACTACAGAAGTATGGATTGGGTTACAAGAAAAGACTAAACGCGTGGGCTGTAAAGCATGTCAGAGGCTTGAATTGAACATCACAGGGTTTAAAGCTGCTCCAAACACAAGACGAGAAAATTCTTCCTCAAAATAAACCAGCATAGACAAGAGAAAACACCTGCCCCCTTCTTTCCACCACAGTAAATTCCTCTTCCACTGTGGCCCACAGGGTGGGGAGGACACAACAAGCCGTTACCCGCAAGCCAGGCACACAAGTAAGATGAACAGAAAAATGAGGGAAATGTAGTTTTAGCCTGATGACAGACTCACCATCAGGCCTGGCCAGGAGGGAGGCGAGAGGGTTATCTTTGGTGCTGTGCTATGGAGGCCAGGTCCCACACCCACTGAAGTCAGCTGAAATCTTTCCATTGATTTCAATGGGCTTCAGATCAGGCCCTGAGTTGCTGGTCGTGAAGACAGGTACCTCTAAGGTCACCAGTTTAAATCCAGTCCAGGCCAGTGATCGCTAGAAGTTCTTCCCACCTGATGGTGATTTGTTTTCCCCATGTAACAGGAGATGGGGATCTCAGTGCCATTCGTATGGACGTGTGCACATCACACAAACCACTCCCACAACTGCCACTCATTGGAATCCTTCCTGAGGGTCTCGGTGGGGAGGCCAAAGCTGAAAGTTGGCCATGGAGACTGAATTCCACTGGGCCCCTCTAGTTCAGAGCGCAGGCACTTTTGCAGAGCACTCTAGGGGAAGCAGGGTGTATCCAGCGATCTATCCCGGGAGTGATTTGAGGATTTCAGTCTCCAGCCTGCCATCTTTCGCCAGCACTAGAATTTACATACAGGTTAAATAAGAACAAAAGAAGCTGGATGCAGTGTTTGTTCTAATTCTGTCTTCCATCTCTCTAGGCATTTATATCATGCTCATCACCATGCTATCTGAGCACCAGCATGGAGAAGTGGAACTCTCATTCTGGAGCAGACTGCTTGATATGGGACCTCCAGAAACAGCATCCCTAGTCTCCAGTGAACATCTCAGGCAGGACACCTTCCCTGCACTCCCCAACCTTAAAGGCAAAGATCATTTTCAGCTAGCCAGAGTGCAGGGAATTCCAGAATAGATTCACAGAACAACTGTGGGTCACTCCTCCCTGCTTTCTGATGAGACACTGAAATTTGCATGACTTCATCTACTTGCTGTGTTGAGTCGGGCAGACAGAGCAGAGAGAGGAGCTTCCAGGTGTCCAAGGGATGCAAACTTATCATGGGTTCCAACACTGGGATCTGTTCAAGAAGCCTGACCTACCACACCACTCCCACCCCTATCACTGAGCGATGCTGCTGTGGGAACAGATAGGAGAGGAAGATGGAGACCTGCACTTCAAAGGACAACGTGTGGGGTGGGAGAGGCGTCTGACTGACTGGGCCAGGTTGTCAAAGAAGCTATGTTGCATGCACATGCAATCATTTGGCTGCACAAATTCAGCGGATTAGGCATTCAGATCCCCGACTTGCATATGCAAGTGTCCATTTGTACACATAACTGACGGTTGAGCAGCCACAAAAGAGAGGTGGAGAGCTCAGCAGCTTTGGCGACACTTATAAAAGGGGAGCTGGTGAATGAGGGGTTAACTCAGCGAGCACCTCACCTTTGTCTTCAGCCCAGCTAGTTCCGCTCTTTGGCAGCGAAAACCTGTCAGGTCTAGTGCTGTCAGGGGAAGGAGCTCTGCCAGCAGCTGTCAGTGACACAAGAAAGCAAGGCAATAAGAAAGAGAAGTTTCCTTAACCCTATGAGCATCAGCTCCCAGCTCCCAATGAAGTGGGCACCTACCACTCCATGTAGATCTGACTGCAGCCTGGGGGCATGTGTCATCTGTCTCTCAGGTCCCTTGGTGCTGTATGCCACAGGCTCCCATAAGGAGCATATTTGCATGGAACTGCTTTTTGCAAAGGGTCGCCCCCCTTCTCCCCCAGCCTAGCCCAAGTAAAGCAATTGGCATGTGGCGCAGGGTTAAGAGGGATCAGCCGTGGCGCAGCTACAGCTGTGCCGAGCTGGTGCACATGTTTGCTAAACAGATATCTGAGGCCCTCCCCCCTCAGTTGTTGCAGAGAAAGTGGAAGATATATGGGGGAGGCAGGGTCATGCCTGTGCGTGGACACTGGCATCAGCACCAGCAATAACCCTCTGTAACCATGCTTAGTCGTTTGAGCCTCTGCCCTCACTTTCCACCCCTTCTCACTGAGTCACTCTTCTATTCTCTAACTTCCCTCACAACTGTCGGGGAAGGGACGACGGTTCCTTGGCAGGAATCAGACGAGCACCAGATGGTGCCACCAGCTGCAAGCACTTTCGTTCCTGCTGGCTCGACTGGCGCGCTCATGCATTTCGCAGAAGGAAATGGACGAAGGGGCCCCAGGTGGTGGGGGCGTTTGTGAGCATTGCCGTCGCCTGCCCAGGGCTGGTCTGTAACTGTGACCTCATGCTGCGCTTCTGGATGGGGTTCGTCCGCTGGACAGCTCCCCGAAGGCAGCAGCCACAGAAGCAGCAGCAGAGGCCATTGTGCCCTGACAGGCCACCAGCAACTCCAGGGGGGCTGATCGCAGGAAGTGGGGTGATAGTGGCTTTTGCCTTTGTGATTTTGTTTCCCTTGCGAGGCAGCACCCCTCCCCTGGTCACTAAACTGTGCCTATAGTCCATAGACTGTAAACTTTTAGACTGAGTGCTCTAGGGCAGGGACTGTGTTCTCCTGTCTCATACACAATCACACTCACTGCAGGCACTTAAGGTAATAACTGCTACTACTAATAAATCTCCTATTCGGGGTCTCACCACACCAGATCGGAGAAGAGCGCAGTACAGAAGAGGTGAGTTGGAGGTTTTTCCCTCCTCTCCATCTCACCATTCATGAAACCAACTTAGGTGTATGGTTTTAGAGGGGAAAGAAACAGTTGTTCACATTCCAGTTGGAAGATTTCCGTTACATTCACACCCTCGAGAAAGAAGTTCAATAAAAAAAAAGTAAACGATCTTGCAGGAAGGCTGCGACGTAACATTTCTGTTCTGACTTCTTATTTCTGAGAATTCAGAACGGTCCCTATAACAAGAGCCTTACTCTAGACTGGCTGGCTGCAGACTGCTTGCTGCTGGGCCCAGATTACACCCTTCCCTTCAGAGCCCTCTCGCCTGCCAGCAGGACCAGGAAAACCCTCGGAAGTTAAGAGCAACAGCCTATCATTTTAAGAGTTTTCAATACACCACAATTTCCAGCACCCTTCAATGGCAATTCAAGTACAAGGAATCTCAGCAACAGCCACTAGGTCATTCCCATCCACCCCACCCCCAAGGGTGGCAACTCAAGGGTGAAGAGGTTATACGGTCGTTCTCTCATTCACAGGGTGTTTTGCAACAGCAAACCCAGCTTGGCACATTGGCTTGCATTCCCCCAGTGTGTGATTATCTCACTATCATTCCCTCCGGCGGTACCTGGTGGCTGGTGCAAGTGGTTGATGAAGAAATAAATGAGAGAATGCTGAAGTACATGTTACAATGCCTGACAGAGCAGCCAACGCTTCCTGGGAAATCTTTGAAATAAAGCTCCCCCTTTACAGACAGTTGGGTTTCTCTAGAGCTTTCTTCTTTACTTTACATGAGGGTGAATCAGGAGTGACTCCAGTGAAGCTAATGGAGTTATGAAGACAGAGTAAGCAAGACCAGGATCAGGTCCTAAAGGTATTTGCCTGAGAACAGATCAGTTTCTCTTGAGTCCATATGTTTCTGAAATCCCACCTGACAACCAAGTCCTCTTTGTGATGTCAGAATAGTCGCCTGGCAAGTCGCTATGGACTATTATTAAATATTTATATGATGGTAGCACCCAGAGGCCCAGATCAGATCAGGGTCCCTGGGCAAGACACCACAGAGAGGGGGACATGATCCCTAACCCCAAAGAGCTCATGATCTAGGATGACAAATCACTTACAAGGAGTGAGGGAGAGGAAAACTATATATACAGTCTATAATAGACATGTTTGTATAAAATTGTAGCTAATCTTTTTGTAATTACATAATTGACTGGCCCCTCTACTCAGTCCAGCTGATTAAGTATAGGCACCAGATCTTTTGGGGTGGTGAATTCAGGAGGAGAAAGATCAAAGAATCTGAGGGCCTGAATCTCCCTTGCCTTGTATTTTATGACATTATTTACACTGGTCAAAGTGGATGCAAAATGGGAGACTTCTGATCTGGTGGTGCTTCGGCCACATGTAAATGACCACCCGCCAAAGCTGTAGAGGATCAGTCCCAGGAAGGAGAAAGAAGAAAGAGACTCACCTCATCCTGCAACCAGGTGCCAAGATAGGATTTCTCCCAATGGCACATTTTCTAGCACGGTTCTCTCCAACTCAAACAGGATGCCCTGGAGAGTATGATTGCCTGCCTAAGGAGTACAGTGTTTATGTCAGACTTGAAGGGCTCACTTCAGAACCAGATCCCTCTACTGATGTGAATGAAGTTGTCCCTGCCTACTGTAGAGTGGAATTCTACCCTCACTCTAAAATGGCTTAGTTTAAGTCTAAATTAACTTGCAGACTCACAGGAGCAATGGCCTTGCCTAGACCCCTCTGCAAAGCGCCCACTCGGCCCAGGGCTAGAGCCCATGACGAATGCCTCGCAGCATGCAACGGCTCTGAAAGCAGCAGTATAAACATTTGAGGAGAATGCGACGGGCCAGTGAGAAACGTATCCCTCTTTCTGTAGCCCTTACCGCTGTGGGAGCAGAGTGCAGAGCAAAAGGAAGGGAAAACGGCAAACTGCTGAACAGTGATAGCAAAGGAGCTGTAAAGGGACCGAGGAGAGAGGAATCTAGGTGGAGGAAGGATGGTCCGGTGGTTAGGGCATGAGACTGGGCCTTCAGTGACCTCAGTTGAATTCGTTTGTGACTGTGGACGAGACATTTAAGGCCAGATTTTTAAAGGTATTTAGATGCCTAAAAAATGAAGCTAGGCCCCAATGCCTTTAAAAACCTGCCCCAAGTCTCTGTATCTCAGTTCCCCATCTGTAAAGTGAAGAGGAGAGCACTGCCCTGCCTCCTAGGGGTGTTCAACATCAGAGACAGTGAGGGACAGTGGTATTGGGGGCCCTGGACAAAGCACCAGAGTGAGCCAGGGGCTAATTGGCCACTCTCCTCCAACCTGTGCCACGTACTCAGTGTATCCCAGAGCCCCCGAGCCATATGGGGAAATGCCATGCCTCACCAAACCCCCAAAACTCGTCACACACGCCCACCACCTTACCCACACAGAAAGAGTTAAAACAGCGGCGAGTTAGGACAGAAAATGCTCATGCTTCTGCCCTTAGGGCGGCCAAGAGCAGAGAAGGGAGGGGAGCATCGTGTCACCCTCAGTCAGAGACCCTGCACCCAGCGACCACGGCAGCCCTCGTCCTGCCGACTCAGCACTCCCTGCACACTAGCTCCAATCTGGCTGCCCAAGCCTCTCCCGCAAGCAGCTGACAGGCTGGCCACACTGCTTTCTGGCAGGCTGAGGAGTGAATGCAAGCATAACTTATCAGTATTACCTCATGTGAAAGCCCTGTGCCTTTGTATCTCAAGCAAACACTGGGCATTATATCCTCGCTGGTTCGCATTGTTATTCTGTCTGGTTGCAAAAGGTTAGCTCTGTGGAGCACAGCACGTCCAGACAGGCCCTGAACTTTCGTGTGGCAGCCGGACCCGCACCCCACCCCACCATCCCCAGAATAAATGGCTCTCCACAGGAATAGCAATATCACCCGCTTCGTTTCCCAGGCACGTCCAGAGCCAAAACAACACGCCGTTATCTGGACTGCAAAGCTGCACAACAGCCTCCGCCTGCATCATCCATGGCGCATAAATCTGCTCAGGTCGCGGTTCACGACGGGGTCATTCTGGTTCCCTCCCTCACCTTTCCTTCACCCGACTATAGCTCAGCCTTGGAGAGCTACTGCTCTGGTCGTACCCGCCTGAGACCCCTGTACCAGCCCGCGCCCACCACCTCCCATTCTCCCGCATGTGCTCGGCCCTGCCACGGCCCAATCTCACCACAGTCACCAGCCCAAACGCCATGGGAGCTTAGCTGGGTGTCCACACATGTTTCAAAGACTGAGCTATATGGAAACAGAGATGGTATCTTGGAGGCTTCCTCTCCCATTCCTCACTGCCCGGCCTATCTCCCCCCACCCTCTCCTGCATGACTATGGGACATTCCCATGGCAGCTACTTTCCCAGATAAGTTATTTCTGTAACACAAGTTGATCCCAGGGGGGCCAAAGGGGTGGGGGCAGTAGTAGCAGATCCAGCCTTGTCAACCTGATACAAGGCTTGTGAGCAGAGGTGGACCGGGGGGGTGGATCCCAGACAAACACCCCTCCCTCAGAAGAACAGAAAACAAGACAAACAAGCCCAGCTGTTAGCTTCTGAAGGTCAACATTAGTATACGCTGTGACCAGAATGTGCTCTGGGAGGAGTCAGAGGCTCAGGCAGTGGTGTGCGATCTGAGACATGCATGGATTTGGTTTCTGGAACTATAGAAAGCAAAGCATGAACTCAGCAGGGGCTTCTTTCTTGCCCGCTAACAGCCTCACTCTATCCTGAACATACGCTAGCAGGACTTGTGGCCCTCTCTCTTCTTCCTAGGTCATGGGTCTGAAAAGCCTCCCCCGCTCAAAGGATCCAATTTGTTTCATTGCCATTGCTGACACCACCAACCCACCCTTCCCCAGGCTCCCTGACACACGGGGATGTCGAAAGTCAGCAAAGACAGGAAAGGGAAGTTACAGGACTAGCCAGAAGGCTTGTGGAGAAGACAAATCAGGAAACTGATGACAGTTCCGATCAGCAAAGACAGCTTTATCCAGCCTACTGCCAAGATGGAACACGCATCATCATCCGATACAGAGTGCTACTACACAACTAGTGAAGGCCTGCTCACCCGTTCCAGCCGTGCACGTAGCACATTACAGCATAGAGCCCGGGGGCACCTCGTTACAGCTTGGTGAAGAACAGGAGGGGCCTGTCATGCTCAGACTCAGAGGAAGGATGGTGTTGTGGTTAAGATGCTGGACTGGGACTTGGGAAATGTAGGTTCAGTTCCCAGCTTCCTCTAGTGGGCAAGTCACCCACTCTCTAGTTTGTCCTTGGTAGCATTGTTGTAGCTGGGTGGGTACCAGGATATGAGAGAGACAGGTGGGTGAGATAATGTATTTCACTGGGCCAACTTCTGTTCGTGGAAGAGATCCCTGAGTCTCACACACACCTATCACAGCATGTGGTATAGCGCAAATGCTGCAACAGCAACTGTGTGGGTGAAACCAGACAGTCCCTATGCTCTTGAATGCGCTCGCACAGAAAAACCATAAAAGACAAAAACACCCTCTGCCTCGTGGGCAAAAGCTTTTCACAAAATGATCACTCCATATCTGACCTCTCGGCCCTCAAAAGAAGCCTGTATAATGCCTTCAACAGACTAGCCTGGGAGCTGAAATTCATTACTTTGCTAGACACTAAGGACTTGTCTACACTTAACACCACAGTGGTGCAGCTGGATGTCGTCAGTATAGACCCTACCTACACTGACAGGAGGGGTGCTGTAGTAAATCCACCTCTCTGAGGGGCGGTAGCTGGGTCAACAGAAGAATTCTCCTGTCAGCTTAGTACCGTCTACACTGGGGGTTAGATCAGCTTAGCTATGTGGGGATTTTTCAGACTCCAGAGCCACAGAGCTCGACCATTCCTCAAAATCAAGGACTCAATAGAGAGATGAGTTTTGCATCTCTTTACAACACTCTGGGCTTGCCTACACTTAAAAGTGAAGATGCCACCTACACCGATTGGAGGGGTTCTCCTGTGGACACAGGTAATCCACCTCCCCACGAGGCAGTGGCTACGCCAGTGGGAGGATTCTCCTAGCACTATCTACGCTGGGGTTTGGTCAGTTTAAATGCATTGCTCAGCTGGGTGGATTTTTCACACCCTTGAGCAATGTAGTTATACAGACCTAATTTCCTAGCATAGACCAGGTTTCTAACACCCACTAACCCTCCTGTGTCCTATGACTGCACAGGTGTTAATGGCGCGTTTCATTCCAAATAGTCCCTTGCAACAGGTCTGAACGCGTATGCTTAAGGGCTGGTCTGCACTGGGAAATGACATCAGCACAACTATGTATCTCACAATTTGTCACACCCCTGGGCAATGTAGTTAAAGCAACTTAACCCCCAGGTGTAGACAGCACTAAATGGACAGAAAAATTCTTCTGTCAACTTAGCTACAGCCTCTCAGGGATGTGCATTAACTACAGTGACAGGAGACCTCCCTCCTGTTGCCATAAGTAGGGCTTGTGTACACGGTCACGCTTCAGTGTAGACACTGACGGAAGGAGTTCTCCTGTCAGCGTAGCTAATCCTCCTCCCCGAGAGGCAATCACTTGGATGAATTCCTCCATTCGCCTACCGCTGGCTGCTACACCGGGGTTAGGTCGCCTTACCTGCAGCGCCGAGGGGTGTGGATTTTTCACACCCCTCAGGGACAAAGCTGTGTTAACCTAACTTTTTAGTGTAGGCCAGGCCATAATATCTACTCTTTAGCATTTCCAGTGTAGACAAGCCCTAACAATCTGCTCCACCTTGTATTTAGCTGGGAAGCACCGATTACCTTTCCCAAACCAGAGAAGCTCTGTGGACCTCAAACGCTTGTCTCGGTCTCTTCCACTAACAGAACTTGGTCCAATACAAGATCTCACCCACCTTCTCTTCAGATGGTCCAGTCTTTGGGCAGGGACTCTTGACTACATGTTTGTGCAGAATCCACCCTGGTGTGACCCTAATCTCCACTGGAGCCTTTAGGCATTAATGTTAGGGGTAATTACACCAGACCCTCACACCTCACGAATGCCAACTGAGATGCAGGAGGAAGAATGGAGCATACCATCACCATGCCATGGGGAGTGGAAGGAAAAAGAACACAGCCTTGTCCCCACAATAAGTGAAATAGCATCATTTTTACCCTGTTCAGTTAAGGTCTACATTTCCCACAGTCAGCTCACTGATACAGCCCTGGATTTAGCCCCAAGGTGAAGAAACAGACAAAAGGGAACATACAAGGAGGCAGCAAAGAGACTAGGGCCCCCAGATCAGACAGAACAAAATGACAGAAGATTCCTATGGTGACCAGATAGCAAGTGTGAAAAATCAGGACACTTATTTTTTTGCAAGGCATATATAAGACAAAAGCTCCTAATATCAGGACTTCCGGTCACCTTAAGATTCCTGTACACTGCAGTATCGGCACAAAGCTGCCCAGTGGGGACAAGCAGAGGCCAAATTGCAGAGGCTCAGGGTGCTGGGAAGGGAACCTTGAGCAGCACAGACAAAAGACGGTCTGAAATAATACCTGGCCCAAATGCACGGCTGGTTTCAGTTAGCACAGCTCCACTGATGTTAATGAGACAGGCCAGCCTACTGCCACGAAGGACAAGGCCCACTGTAAACAGCATAAGTGACAAATTCTTATACAAGCTCACTGGGGAGTCATTCCGACCTTGTGCTGTAGGTATTGGCTTCTTCAGCAGCAGAAAGAGCCTCCAGTTCCACTGCACACTCTCTGGGGTGAACCTCATCGCCCTGCGCCTATAACGCTGTCACTAATATTGATTATGTAGTAAATTTACTGGGGGAGTGGGAGAGGGGTGAGGAGACAATTGGTTGGGCAGATGCAGACATACGGGCCTGATTCCTGCTGGTTGTCAAGGAAGAAGAATGCAGCAGCATCACACCTCTGCCCCAAAAGGAGAGCGCCTACAAGGGTGGGAGCAACACAAGACAGGGGCCTCTCTCTCTGCTCCCCCAGCCCCACATCTGTTTTGATGAATGGCTCTGCAGCAAGGACTCGCCCCTCTGGTG
>NC_133776.1:6882026-6960618 GCF_003597395.2 Chelonoidis abingdonii | reverse complement strand
CACACACACACACACACACACACAGAGAGGCTGGTGGTTCCCCCAATAACGCCAGCCTGCCTGGGGATTACTAACAAAGCGGCAATTCCTGAAAAACAAGTGTCACCGCCCCTGGGTTCCACCACCTGGTGCAGCTTCCATGCCACCCTCCTTTAGGGGTTTGCACCATGGTTCTTGTCCCCCAGTTCAAGTAATCCTGCCACTCCTGGTGCCGATTTTCCCACAGCCCGCCTTCAAGGCTACACTTAACCATCCACCATGTCCCTGGCAGCTAGGACTCTCACTGACAGCTTCCCCTAGCCAACTTCTGCTCCCTGTAGGTCTTTTTCTACCAACCCACCCTCCCACCAGCAGGCTGGCTAGACTTACTGCTAAGCCAGCTGACAGGCTTATCTCAGATCATGTCACCTGACTGGTTACATCAGGCCAAGGTGAGCCCAATTCCCCTAAGAGCCGGCCTTAGGACAGCTGCACTGGCCATGCATGTGCCCAAGGGCCAGTGCCCTGTTACAGACCCAAAGGAAAGAACAGCTACCTGGCAGAGGGTTGGGGGAATCTAGAACGAATCAGAATTTCCTGGGTTTTTGAATGCCAAACCCTGTGCAGCAAGGTCTTGTTCTGTGGAAACTGGCCAGATTAAGCTCAGACGTGCCTAGGCATGTCAGAAACCGTGGCCAAAGCTTTCAAACAGAGGTGCCTAAAGCAAAGCACCTAAATCCAGATCTCAGCCTAGATCCTCAAAATCAATGGGAGTTGAGGTGCCTGGACACCGTGGAGGGTCTGGCCCCTCGTAACTCAGTTTTCACATGTGCGAAGCCTTGTACCTCCCATCAACCTCAGTGAAAGCTGCGGCTGTTCAGCACCTCTGAAAGCCACGATCCTCCCATTCACAGCTCCCTTTGGATTCATATGACCGACTTTGAGCACCTAGGGTTGACAATGCTGGCCCAGGTTACTGCAAACAACAGCCAGGAGGATGGAAACTGGGAGGGATTTAAAAAAAAATCAAATTGCCTTTTTGCCATCCGGGCGATCTGTTGTGCCCCAGCCAGGACATCGAAACCAGTCGGGGCAGTTTCACTCTGTGCATCTCCTGCCCCAGCCTGTGCTGGAGTGTTTGGCCTTTCGGTGCTGCAGGGGAAGACTAGTATCAGAGGGGTAACTGTATTAATCTGGATCTGAAAAAGCAGCAAAGAGTCCTGCAACTCCTTATAGACTAACAGACATTTTGGAGCATGAGCTTTCATGGGTGAATACCCACTTCGTCAGATGCATCACCCACAAAAGGTCATGCTCCAAAATGTCTGTTAGTCTATAAGGTACCACAGGACTCTTTGCTGCTTTTACAGGGGAAGACTGAAAGCCCCTCACCTCACTGACTCTATTAAAACAAGCTCTTCCCAGCTGATTTTGTAACGCCCCCTTTTAATAAGTACAAACCCTTCATCTGGAGCCTAACATCCTTGAACTCTGCCAAAAAGGGCAACAGGGTTTATGAGACCCCAAACCTCAGTGGGTTCTTTTAGCCCAACAAAATTCCAGCAGCTTTCCTTCCTGCCCACCCCGACCCCTGTGGGGTTCAGAACCAGACAGCTGCTTTGGGGACACAGACCCCTCTTCTTCCCATATCCCCTTCACAAGCAATGATACTCCATGTGCCCGATGCTAAATGGCTTTGAAGGTAGAGGGCCACAGATTCACTGCCAGGCATGTTCTTGAAGGAGATACCCTGACATGTTCCCCAAGGCAAGGCCTGGTGCTGTCTCCGCATGTGAGTGGGAGCTGCTGCTCCGGCTTCTCTGATCTCGGGCATAGGCGAGATTTCTGTTGCAGGTGCTTTCAAGGCAGCAGCAATGAGGTCATGCTAACTGAGCCTGATTCTGCGGTCATGCTGGTGTCGATCAGGAGCGACTCCCTAGAAGCCAGTGGAGTTACTCCTGGAGTAGAAGCAGAGTCAATGAGATGAGGATCAGGCCCACTAGCACCTGCCCCCCTCTTATTATTGAAGCTCTGACACTGCTGTGGATGGTGAAGCCATTGCAGGGGTGTATTGTCATCCCTGGGGCTCAGAGGGGTAAGGGGAGGGGGCTGGCAGGGGTTCATCTGCTTGTTTCCAAGACAGTGCCAGACTGGAAGCATAGCACCAGCGGCCTGAACACCGGGAGGCAGGTGTTTCAGGAGGCAGTGACTACGTCAATGAGCCGAGCAGCCCCGTTATCAAGACAGTGGCCTGGAAATTCCTTCCGGTGGAACAGTTGCTGCAAAGGTTTGAGATTAACCCCTTCACCGCCACTGCTGGGGCCAGGTATGCTGTGCACCACAGGCCTGATCCAAAGCCCTCTGAAGTCAAGGGGAGTCTTTCACTGGTTTTTGGGTTGGCCTCAAGTCACCCTGAGTGGGAATTCCCTGAGGCGCTGGCATCACAAGAAAAACGGTCACCACGCTGGGGCTGCATCCAAGGGCAGAGGTCAGCTGACTTTATGGGCATCTTGAACCTCTTGCTTGCGATCCAGCTACCCACTGGCCTGTTATTTTCTGACTGATATTGACACAGGCCCTGATCCTCGAAGATATTTCGGTGTCTAAAGTCCATTGAAATCAAGGGTCTCATAAGCAAATTTCCCCTGCCCAGGGTTTCAGCTAGGAACCCTGTTACCTGTGTTCTCCCTTCACATCAGGATGACCCGTGCCAGGCCTTGGCTTATGGCCTGCGTGTCTCCACTGGAGCTGAGGGAATTCGGCATTAGTCAGAGAAACAGCCCAGGCCACAAGCCAGTGCAGAAAGTGATCCCCTAAATACAGAGAAAATGAGAGGGACAAGGACAGTTGCTTGTTTGCCAGGTCTTTGGGTCAGTCCCCCTGGGGCTGGATCTCACCTTTGCTGGCATGATCTCAGATCAGCTGAGGTGAGAACGTGGGTTGAAAGCTTTGGAACTATTTTGGACCTAGAGCCAAAACGGTGTTTAAAATGTCTGAAGCTGTGTTTTAAATAACCTCATCAAAAGAGGTTTGGGTCCTCTGTGTGGATGGACAGAGATTATCATCACATGCTCTAGGCAAGGTCTGCAGCTCACCCTCCATCATGCTGGCAGCATGGCCACATCTCTGATCAATTCATTTACACACGCACCATTCTTGCTTTTCCAGCACCTCAGATGCAGTCCTTTGCCAAGCAGTAGCCATTAATCCAGATCTAATTTAGTTGTTCCAGTGTCATAACATCTCTGGATGCGTTGAGCCCAGCATCAGACTGTTCCCACTTGGCTTTAGGACCAATTCGCCACAGCTTTACTGCTCAATATTTCAATCAAAACGTTAACCAGGAAGCTGCGAACTCCTTCTGCTCCTCAAAGCTCTGTTCCAGGTAGAGGGCCACGGCTCATGGAATGTCACCGACCAGCCAGGAGGATCCCAAACACTAGTCTGAGATGGAGGGATGAGGCCTTGGACCTTAGTGGGTTTGTGGTGATGTCCAGCAAGACTTGTGATAGGTCAGAACAGGGGCAGCAGGTTTGTATAATTTTTGGTAGTGCCCAGAATGGGTCCAAGTCCTGCCTCTCCCTCCCCCACCCCACCTAAGGCTCTGGGAAGCAGTTTGGGTGCAGGAGAGGGGTTGGGGTGCAGGCTCTGGGAGGAAGTTTGGGCGCTGGGACAGGGTACAGGCAGTGGTGCAGGCTCTGGGAAAGAGTTTGGGTGCAGGAGGGGGTTTGGGGTGTGGGCTCTGGGATGGAGTTTGGATGCTGGGTGTGGGCTCTGGGCTGGGGCAGGGGGTTGGGGGTGCAGGCTCTGAGTTGGGATGGGGGTTGGGGTACAGGAGGAGGTGCAGGAGGGGGTCTGGGGTGCTGGGTGTGGGAGAGGGTTTGGTCGCAGGCTCTGGGACAGGTTTTGGGTGCTGGATGTGGGCTCTGGGCTGGGACTGAGGGTTGGGCCAGGGATGAGGAGTTTGGGGTGCAACAGGTAGGCTGTCCCAGGGCTGGGACAGGGAGCCTGAGAGGAGGACTCCCCTCAGTCCGCTCCCCACCAGCAGAGGCCCCTCCCCAGCCCAACACTCACCCAAGACCCACCCCAGGCTGCTGCTCAGGAGGTACAGTCAGGATAAGCCCCCCCAGAGTCAACTCGGAGTCACCTGCTGGGCGGGGCGGGGGCTGCCATGCGCCTGCTCCCTCTGCAGGTGCAGCAGCTGCCTCAGCCTTCCCCTGGTGCTGCTCCCTTGTAGCCGGCCAGGCCACAGCAGGGGCCTGGGAGGGAGCACAGCGTGGAGCTGCAGGGGGAAGCTGCCTGCTGCCCAGAGCAGGCAGAGACACTCAGGGGCAGCAGGTGGGGGAGAGACCCAGCCCCGAACATTGGTGGAGCCAGGCTCCCCAGGCCCTGAATTTGCTGGAGCCAGGCATCACAGGCCCATGCAACTCGCCACCCCTGAATCCACACCCTTTGGCAAGAGCTCCCCTGGCTACCAGCCTTTCTGAGGACCTGCGCTCTGGCCCTGTCTAAAAGGGGGACTAGAGGAACGCTTCTACCCCCTCCCAGACACTGCTGAAGAACCTGCCACAATCAGTCCAGCTGCAGTCCAGTACAAACCTCATAGACTTGTGGCCCTTAGGAGATTTGACTCAAAACAATTAGTTGCCAGATATAGACGCGACCATTTGCACTTCCTTCCTTTTCTAGTCAACCCCAACCCAAGCCGCAAAATGCCGCACTGCAATCACCTGTGGGTTAGGCGGGAACCTTCAGTTTAACCCTTACAACGCTGGCATTTTTCAGAGCAATGGATATTAGGTAATCACGTCCTCCTGGGATTCTCCCACGTGCTGCTATTCCCTTTGCCTGACACCTAGAGCATCTGCAGGGCGTAGTGCTGGTGGGTTATGCATGCAGGTCCATAAGGGCTTGAACCTCAGGTAGCTGGCTCCCCGGAAATCAACAGGATTCCTCACCTGAGTAAGGGCTTGCAGGGTCAGATCCAAGCAGACAGAGCCTCTAAAAGGTTTCCAAGCAGGGAAAGGAGAGGTCTTCTCACTATTAACCCTGCATGCCCCTTCCCCCTACAGGGCTTCCCAATCCCCATGTCCAAGGAGCTGGCTGGACTCCTCGATCCAGTTTCAGAAAAGGAAACCACCTTTGCCTGGTGTGGGCTACAGCATGTCACATGTCTTTACAGCCCACGGTCCTTGGAATAACAACCCTGGCTGGCTTGGTAAAGCACCCCGAGCCCCAGGCACCTGGCTCAGGGGAGCACAGCCAGCCTCCAGCCCCAAAAAGGCACTGGTTGAGCCTCCAGGGCTGCACATGGGGCAAAGCTGTAAGGCCTCAACCAGGTAATGATGCAGCTCCGCAGCTATCCCTGCAGCCCTGCATAACCTGGCAGTGGGCACCTTAGCAAGGGGTACCCACAGATTCTTCGATTACCCCCTCTGAGCTGGGCCCTCATGTCCCCAGTGATGGATTCTGCATGGCAGGGACTAGGGACACCGTTTCAGACTAGATCAGTGCACCGTGCCTTGGTTAGACACAGCCAAGTGCCCCTTCCGAACTGGGAGCATAAGTATGACCCTTAAACCAACACTTTCGGACAGTCGATCCCAAAGTGAGTTTCCAGAGATCACTGAAATGCAGCCACTGCTGGGGAGTTGACTCTGGTCTCCCACTTGCATTCTGCCTGCCTTTCTTCCCTTCCTCTCCTAAACTACCGAGTGTTGCTGTGAGCTGTTAAAAAGCTGCCTCCTTCCATCCCCAGAGGTGGCTGCATTTCAGATTCCCAGCTAGATCCTTTGAACAGGCTCTTTTGGAAAGAAAAATAAGTTCTAGCCAGAAAATAAGATATTGGACTAAATTCTGCTCAGTTACAGCCTTCCTGAACGGATGCCCTGGAGTGCCCATCATCACCATGGCAGGGACCCCCCAATCTCCTTTATCTGCCACCCACACAAAACTCTCCAGGAACAAACCCTGGGGCTGAAAGCAGCTCAGACCATCCCAGCCTGGCCAAGACGAAGGGAAAAGGACCCAGATCCTTGCCTTCCAGTTCCTTGTTCACATGGCTCAAGCCGCTTGTGCCCAGCAGCGGGGGCGGGGGGGAATGGACAGTGTCTCAGTGCACTCAGCCGGGTGGGGGGCGCGGGCCTGACCCCAGAGAGCCCTGAGAGCGATGGATCCCCGCTGAGGAATCAGCGCCCCCCAACTACCTTCTCCCGGGGGACAAGGGAGCGGCTCTGCCTGCCGGGTCTCTAACCGCCAGGGCTCAGGGAGCTCCCCGCACCTGTCCTGCCCCAGCCCCGCCTGGCTCCTGGCTGCGCGGGGGGACCTGGCTTCTGGGGGCAGGGTGGCTCCCCCGGCAATGCCCGGGATGCTGCTGCTCAGTGGCGGGGCCATGGGAGAGCACCAGCCTGAGCGCAGCGCCCCGAGCCCCGTCCCTGCCCCGCGCGGGCCCCGGAGCCAGCGCCGGACGCTGCTGCTCAGCCCTCGCATGGGACCCGAGCCCGGGGCCCCTCCCGCGGAATCGCTAACCCCATGGGGCAGCCGGCGCGGGTCCAGCCGGGGGCTCCTGCCCCACTCGCTCGCTGGCTGGGGAGGGAACCCCCGGGATGCCGGGGAGCTCGCTGCGAGCTCTGCTTGGGCTCAAGGGAGCGTAACCGGCGGCGCAGGGAAAGCAGCACCGAAGCGACGCCTAGCAAGCGGGAGCTCGCCGGAGCCCAGGCAGGGAAGACACTGCCCGGCACCAGCCCCCCCCCAACGCGCCATACGCCAGATCTGGTTTGTCACAAGCCCCAGGCTGGGTCCAAGCGGGGAGGCGCAAACCCCTCTGCCAGCTCAGCCCCTGCAGCCCCCACTGCCCGGCCCTGCACACACTGTAGCAAAGGGATCAGCTGGGGGGGGGGCGACACCAGGGGTCCGTGGGCCCCCGTGTTCTCTCCAACCCCCCAGCCTCAAATTGCAACTTCCTGGCAGGTGAACGCTGGAAGGGGAAAGACCCCAAA
Source organism: Chelonoidis abingdonii (assembly GCF_003597395.2). NCBI lineage: Eukaryota > Metazoa > Chordata > Testudines > Testudinidae > Chelonoidis > Chelonoidis abingdonii. The sequence goes on along the minus strand of NC_133776.1, from coordinate 6,953,641 downwards.
GCGGGGCAGGCAGCCTGTGAGGCAGGGGGAGAAAACTAGGAGCTTCCCCCCCCCATGTGAAAAAAAGCCTCGGCATTGTCTGGAGCCCCCTGATTTCCGCCTTTTTTGAAGAAAAAGCTCCACAGGAGAAGCGGGTGATCGCGCCAGGCTCGCCTAGACCCAGGGGCGGGCTGGGGGCAGGGCAGCAGCTGACTTGACCCTCCGGGCTCCCCCTGGGGTCTGCCCCTGATCTCAGCTCAGGTCCCCCCCAGGCCCGCACAGGCGGGGGTACCCCGCCCCCCTCCCTGCAGTCCCAGCGCTGCCTCCCGCAGAGCGCGGAGCCCCCGGGATCCCAATGAAAAGGGCGGGGGGGGGGGTCGCTTTCTGAAGAGCAAATCCTGCCCGAAAACAAGCGGGTCCCTGTGATGTCACTTGCCCCCGCGAAGTGCGCCCCGGGCGCGATCCCGGCTCCTGTTAAGCAGGGGGCTGGGTTGGACCTGGCCGCGCCGATGACATCACCGGGCAGGTTGGGTTATAAATGAATGAAGGAGAAGCCCCGCTCCGCACTTCCAAGCAGGCAGCCGGGACCGGTGACTCCCTCTGTCCGTCTCCCAGGCCCTGCCCCCCAGGATGCGGATCTCACACTTTCTGGCTTGCGGACTTTCACTGGCCCTGCTGTCCGTCCGGCTGGAGGCGAGACCCGCGGCGCAGCCCCAGCAGAAGGTAACGGGGGGCTGCTCCGTGCAGGGACGGGACGGGGCTTGCTGCTCCCCACCGCGCTAAGGGGGGTCCCCGGAGGGAGAGGCGAGGAGTTAGCGGAACTTTGACCGGGGGGGGGGCTCCATTGCCCCCTTAGTCCTGCTTGGTGCTTCTCGGTAACGAGGGGGCAAATCCCACCCCATCCCAGCCCCGCATCCCCAGCCCGCTGCAGCCCCCCACTCTCCGGAGCTTCCCCCTTAACCCGTGGGCTGCTGCTGGGTCTCAGGATCTCCCCGCGTGTCCCCCGGGCAGGGCGCCCCAGCCCCAGGGACATCAGCGGGGAGCGGGCTGCGGCGCTGCCCAGGGGGAAGGGCTGAACTCCGCTTTCCACCGCCTGGTGCTGAGGGAGCCGCGAGTCCCCCGGTTTTACCCCCGACCTGCGGGGTGTCACTGTCTAGCCTCGGGGGCCGGGCGGACGGCAGGTGCATAGCGGGGCCCGAGGTGCAGATTGCAGGAGGCAGCAGTGACCTGCAGGGGACTCGAAGGGGCCAGGCGGGGTCAGGCTCCAGGGAAATGCTGCGGGAGGGGGCACCGGGTCCAGCTGCACCAACCTGCGGGTGGGCGGGGAGATGCCCGAGAAAAACGGGCTCCCGAGGAGGTCGCGAGCCGGCAGGGGCCCCCCACAGAGTCCCCTACGCCACCTTTCCCGCCTCTGGGAGCCCGGGGTCCCTGGGGCTGGAATCGGGGCTGGGAGGGGTTGGGCTCGGGGGGGCTGGAATTGGGGCCGTGGGGCTCGAGACCGGGGGGACTGGAATCGGGGTAGGGCTCGGAACGGGATCAGGGGTCGGAACCGGGGCCGTGGGACGCGGGACGAGCTGTGGGGTTGGAACCGGGGCCGGGGGGCTGGAATTGGGGCCGTGGGGCTCGAGACCGGGGTGGGGGTTGGTCTCAGGACCGTGGGGGGTGGAACCGGAGCCGTGGGACTCGGGACGGGCTCGGGGGTCGGAACCGGGGCCCGGGGACTCGGGACGGGCTCGGGGGTCGGAACCGGGGCCCGGGGACTCGGGACGGGCTCGGGGGTCGGAACCGGGGCCGGACTCGGGACGGGCTCGGGGGTCGGAACCGGGGCCCGGGGACTCGGGACGGGCTCGGGGGTCGGAACCGGGGCCCGGGGACTCGGGACGGGCTCGGGGGTCGGAACCGGGGCCGGACTCGGGACGGGCCCGGCGGTCTGTGCTGCTTTCACGGCATCGTGCCCTGCGCTCTGCCCTGCAGCCCCCACGGAGCGCGCCGGGACACGAGCTGGCGGAGAGCCTGGCCGCGGGCTCCGAGCGAGGGGAGACGGCGGGCGGCGGCCGGGGCTCGGGCTCGCGGCTGCTGCGGGAGCTGCGCGTGGACACCAAGTCCCGGGCCGCCTGGGCCCGGCTGCTGCGCGACTACCCCGGCAAGCGGCGGCACAAGGGCGTCAGCAAGAAGGGCCTGTCCAAGGGCTGCTTCGGCCTCAAGCTGGACCGGATCGGCTCCATGAGCGGCCTGGGCTGCTAGAGCGGCGACACCTGGCGGCGGTGAGTGCACCTGCCCCTTGGCCCTCTGGGTCTAGCCGCCCCCCTGCACCGTAGCCTCTGAATGCCCCGGCCTAGGGGCAGAACCGGCCCCCCTGACTGTCTGCCCTGCCCCGGCTGGCCAAAGCCACCAGAAGGGCCAGAGTGGCTCAGACCAAGGCTCCATCCAGCCCAGTGACCTGGCTCTGACTGAGGGACTGCATGGATCAGGGCTCTGGAGTCAGCCAGTCCCAGCTTCTGGCACTCAGAGGTGTAGGGAGGCCCCAGAGCACTGAATCTTCTGGGAAGGGCTTCAGGCCTGGACTCTGTCAATACAGGGAGTGGCAAAGAGTCCTGTGGCACCTTATAGACTAACAGAGGTATCGGAGCATGAGCTTTCCTGGGTGAATACGCACTGCATCTGATGCTCATGCTCCAATACATCTGTTAATCTATAAGGTACCACAGGACTCTTTGCCTCTTTTTACAGATCCAAACAGGGCTCCCCCTCTGATACTTAATACAGGGAGTGTCTCTCCCCTGGCAGAAATGCAGCAACCTCTGGGGGAGGGTGGTGGGAACCAGCAGGATGCACAGTGGAGCAGGGCAAAAAGCCCAGGGGGGACACAGCAGATTGCAGTCACCCTTATATTTAATAGAGACGAGCAGCCCAGGGAAACTCCAGATTCCAGTGTGTGATGCCTGGTTTTGATCTGGCAAGGCCACTAGGATCAAGCTACAGCCTCACTTGCTCGGAACTGTCAAGGGTGTTTGCCAGACGCCTATCCCCATAGCAGCCCTGCTCATCTCTGCAGGCAGCCCCCTCTGTGTGAGGGCCAAGCACGGCTGCAGGGCACGTTGGAGAATTCAGCTGGGTTCATCCAAACTACTGGTCTTGGCAGAGAAGCCAAAAAGTAAGAGCTGAGAAGACAAACTAGAAAATATCTGGGGGAGTAAAAAACACTTTTTCAATTTGTACAGAACACCCCCACCCCCATCCCAAAATGTGCCAGGTATCAAAGTCCCAGACTGAAAATCAGGCTGCTCAAAGGGCAGCTTAGTTGAAGTCCTGCATCATTGACACCTCAGTATGAGTAACTGTTCAGCTGTACAAGGTCACTTCCTTGCCTGTTCTAGTGTGTTTCTTAGCTCCCATTATGGTAGCATCTAGATGCTTGGAAATGCGTGCGTGTTAAGGAGACCAGGTTCTCCTAGAGTCGCATGACAGTCGTGCTCGGGGCTGGGGCTGCAGCATGCAGCTGTATTTTAAAGAAGAGTATTGCCCAGTCTGCCCAATTTCTTGTTCTTCTTTTAGGTGTGTGGCCTACCTCCAGCAAAACACCCCTGGGCATCCCCTTACCATCACTGCCACTGGGTGGTTGGGGGTGATATGGGGCTGGGGGCTGTCGTAATGATTGCAGAGTCATACCATGGTTAGGACAAGCTTTTCCAATGCCAGCCCTCAGTGGAGGTGACCAAAGGGTGCGCCCTCTTCTGGTGGAGCTGTTTATCTGCCCTGGGGTGAGCCCAGACAGCGGAACATGGATTTGAGACAAGAGTCTGTCTCTTTCTGTGGCCAAGAGGGAGGCAGTCTGAAAGCATGATGTGACATTTGTGCTATCCCAGGCTTCTGATTCTGCGCTAGCTCTGGTATAACTCCACTGGCTGCAGTGCAGTCACTCCTGCATAGGGGAGAGCAGCCATCCATGTACTTGGCCATATAGCTAAGGTGTGCTTGTCGATCCTTTATTTTGGGGTGCATGGGGCTGTAATATATAGTGATAAATTCCACAGATTTGAAAGGACACCGGGTCCCAAATCTACGGGACTGGCCACTTTTCCATGCAACCTGCCCCAGATTTGGCTTGCACCTGTTTACTCCTAAATTGGAGGCGATGGGTAATTATAATTAGCACTGCTACTGTTCTAAAGATTTGGCACAAACGTGGAAGATTATATATACACACACATACATGCCTGCTTATCTACTGTATGTACAGTACCCAGCAACAATCTCTATTGCTTGGAATCACTGCACTTGCCCTGATTTAACACCCAAATTACTGCAGGGATGGTCCAGCCATGGTAGTGTCTATCAGCGTTACTGCCATGGTTGGGTCCCCTGCTGTGGGATACGTTAGTGTAGCTTTGTCAGGGGGTGACCGTGCATTGTATAGACATAGATTCCCAAGTAGGGGGTGGTGCCTGGCAGGACTGGCACTAACTGGACAGTTAATTAGTCTCTGAGCTGTACAGATTAAGTCCTATGGTTGGTGACTGCGTATATGCCATGCCCTCTTCTAGTAAGAGCAGAAAATCAGACGGTATTGATGCTTTACAATCCTAGAAAACTACATCGTACACTTCCCCCGCTCCCCACCCTCCCCAGCAACCTCACTGTATCAGCTCTTAACCACATCTGTGGAATTGTATCAAAACCCTGCCATTGATAAATGCCTCCTAGACAGTTAAGTAGAGATTTCCCCAGACTTCTTTCCTGTTTAAACTTGACCCCTGAGGAGTTCACGGAAGCTAACAGAGTCCGCTTCTAAGTATAGCTGCATAGTCACCAGGTGTCTTGCATGAATGCCATGTGCTCCATGAGCTCCGTGTAAGTTCCAAAGTTCGTCTCTTTCACCAGCAGACTGTGGATCCAATAAAGGACATTACTCACCTGCCGTGTGCCCCAAATGAAGGCCTGGGGGGCTCGGAAGCTGGCAAGATATTTTCGGTAGCTTAGGCGAGTGAAGGATGCATAGCAAATGCCTTGCCATGGCTGAAGGGTCTGCTCTAAGCCACATTCTCATTCATTTATTTTGAAACATTAGTTTTACATTCATGAGCCTTCTCCAGTTCATTTACACGGCTCCCGAGAGATCCCTTTGCCAGCCCATCCTTTGTATCTGGTCAGGTATCAGACTGTGAAAAGTCTCCAGGCAGCCTTGTATGTAAACATTTCCCAGGTCCGAGGTGAACCAGAACTTTCACTTTCAAGCGATGACCACATTCATCAGCAATAACAGGGCAGCCCTTGGGATACTAGCAGTTTCCTGACTGCTGGCTGACTGAGTGGGCATACGCTATGTTCCCTACGCAGTGTTCGAGGGCTCTGACTCTGGCTCTGATTCTTTAAGCAGGCAACATGCAGGTACATTAAACATGTGGGGTCACTCTTGTTTGCAATCCAAGCCACAAGTTCTTTCTTTCTGCAGATCCACACGTGTGTTGGGCACTTGACACACAAGCACAATATGCTAAGTTCCTGCAATAATCTAGTTGGGCACAGATCCTCCTCTGGTCTAAATTGGCATAGTTCTATTGAAATCAGTGAAGCGTAGCCTATTTGTATCTGCTAAAGATCTGCCCCATGGACTATGGACGTTTGCAAAAACAAGGCAAATGGAAGAATACAGAGATTCAGCCCTAATATGAGATCAGAGACACTGTTAATTTCAAACGGGCATTTTGCAGTCTGTGAATTTGAGAGGCCAGGTGTGTGTGCCTAAACATCAGACCCAAATGAATTTTATGCTTGCTAGTGGGTCTGCACATAAGAAATCGCAACAGGGTCTTGGCTCTTGTTGTTCCACCACCTGCTGTTGCTCAGAGAGTGATCTAAAAGGACTATCCAAAGTCCTGAGCTGGGCTGCTCTCTGCCTGCAAAGAAACCCCCTCGCCTGGAGCTCAGAAATGTACATTTGTACTAAATTCTCCCCAAAAAGGAACTTCGTCTATAGCTGCACATCAAGGGGCCTGCTCTGCTACCCCAGTGGCACAGCCTGAGAACTCAGGGCATGAGCCTGATGACAAGACACAACAGGATGCCATTTGATCTCTGCCATGGGCCAGATCTCGGCCACCAGCTCTGAGTGGTGGTCGGAGCCCTGCACTGAGGCCCTGCCGTGCATGCTGATCTAGCGGCAAGATGCAGCCCCTTAGTGTCTGTAAAGCTCGTTGCAGGTGGAACTCAACACCAGGCACACAGCAATGGGACTGTATAGATAACTGATAGTGCCAATCTGCAAGGCCTTATATGGCTTTTAATTAGGCAAAACTCCAACTGGAGTCAGGACAGCTGCAGGCAGCAACTCAGGATTCAGCCTTTAAGTGCTACCAGCAGGGAAGCTGGCAGGGAGTGCTAGGACAGGCAGCTGGCATGCTTGGGGCCTGATCCCGCCAATAGGGCAGCCTCTACTTCCGTTGACTTCCCAATGCCAACATCCCTTGGGACTGTTGCAGGGGGGCACTCTGTGCTGATGGGAAGCTGTCCACAAAGGAAATACTAATGGGTATTTTCCTGTTCTTGTTTGTTTCAGGGCTTTGAATACATTCCCCACCCCCATGGCCATGTCTGGCCACTCCCCAGCCGACACCTAGAGGAGCAGAGAACACCGGAAATGGGACAGACGACGTGGTTGTGTTTTTCTTTTCGGTACGAGGAGTCATGGCACCAGCTGTTTTGGTTTTCTTATTTTTTAAGATTAAAAAGTTCTTTCTATCTTATATATTGTATATTCTATACAAACACTCACCAGGACAAAGGACAGTGCTTTTCCAAAAGACTGATGCAGCCAGCTGTATAACATTGCTGTTTGAAAATCCATGTCATGCATAAATGTATTTATGTTGTAAAGCTATTTATATATTGTTTATAAAGAGATATTTATAAAAATTTTATTTATGTAACTAAATGAAATGAGTCGAGCAGTGTAACTTTTTTTGTCCTAAATAGTTGAAAAATGTAAAAAAAAAAAAAAAAAAAAAAAAAAAATCATTCCATGTGGCATTTTGTAACCTGTCTTCATTTATTGGATTGAGTCACGTTTTTTAAAGTGCCAGATTAATACCTTTGAACAGCAGGGAAGCAATATATTCTTTATAAGAGCAGAGAGAGAGAGAAAGCGATTTGCATTTTAGCCTTTGCCCTCTCATGCAGGGTGCTCAGTGAGGAAATAATTATAAATCCGATCCTGAAATCATGTAATCAGGGCCCAGTCCTGTTGTGAACTTTCAGCAGGAGCATTGCCAGGCCTGTCCGAAGCTGCATTAACTTCTGAATTTGTGCAGGGTCCACCAATGAGGAGTTTATTGCAGAACTGGGGCCTCAGGCAACTTACCCAGTGGGTCAGATCCTGATCAGTGTAAATCTAGAGCAAGTCCATCACTTTCAATCAGTTTACTCTGGATTTATACTGGGTAGCAGAACAGACTATGGCCTATTGATTTAAGTAGGGATTTTGCCTTCCTGTGATCTGTAGGACTAAGCCCGTAGTTCATTAAATAATATGCTATATTCCATAGGTAGACAATCATTGAGTACAGAGCAGGACCCAACACCCACTGAAACTGATGGAAAGCCTGAAATGGGCTTTGGATCAGGCCCATTAGCGTTAGTGGGAAAGAGACCCTTGGTGATCACTGATATTCTAAGATCGAGTTGATTATTAAGCGGCTTGTTGATATTCCCATTCTCTGCTAAGCTACAAGCCCCTTCCTCGAGCAGATTTGTTTCACTGTGCTTACGATGACAAGCAGACACTTTAATACTCGGAGGGCAGCCTGCTAAGGATTCATGACCCAGCTCTTGCTACAGCTTCTTGCTCTGTAAAGTGCATGAAATACTAGATCATTAGAATGACTTGGAGCTTTAAAGAAAACATAAAGAGAGGACACACCCCAACCCCCCAGCATAGGTCCTGCGGGGAAGCTCCTTGGCCTCAATTTTCAAAGCTTTAGAGAGGAGCAGCAGGCCCACAGCCGTGTGTTTCAGTTAGGCCCAGTGATGAATGATAGCACTGCTCTGACCCAGGCAGCAATGGATCATGGGCAAAAAGAAAGTCAGCAAACTCAGAGCTTCGGCAACCTACAGGCAGAGCGATCCCTCTCCTCAGCCATAGTTTGGCTGGGGGTCACAGAGACCCACAGCCAGGGTGATTCCTTTCCTTGCCAGCAGTCAGAGAACTATGGAAACCTACACCCAGACCCCTCACAGTAGAAAACAGCTGGCTTGTTGATCTGCTAAGCTTGGAGGATTTTGCCTGTATGTATGACAGCTCAGTCAGCAGGATGCCAGTGAGCCACGGGACACTTCTGATTTGTAAGAGCAAACAGCAACCATGTACCCATCAAAAAGATAGCATCTGTCCGAAGGCAGAGGCTGGCTGGAAGGGGAAGGTCTGTGTCTGAAAGCCCTTCTAATACATTGCTAGTTGGGAACCAGCACAACAGCATAAGAACCTCGCCATAGAGTTTTCTATGTAATCACAAATTTGCTGCTATGTTAACTGCATCTCTGCCTTTGTAGACTACAGCCAGGCACTGCAGTTCCCAGTGTACGATCTGCAGCCCCTGCTGCCTTCCAGGAAAGAGGGGACCTGCACCAATGCCCTCCTAAGAGACTCCCTGTTAGAAGATATATTAAACCAAACTCCTCACACCAAAACAGCAAATCCCAGGGAAAGCAAGGAAGGAACCTGGTAACAGAATGAAGCCCACCCAGAGTACCAGGGAAGGACAGGGTGATAGACCAGTGATGGATGGTGGTACTCATCCCATCCCAGGAACAGGCTTACTGTGTATGAAGCTAAAATAGAGACTGTCCAATAGCATGGCCCTGGCTGGGAATGGAATACGGTTCCCTTGCACTGTTAGGTTAATGCTTCAAATCCAGGAACTAAAATGGCACCACCTGATAGCTGTTGGGGGGCCTTCCATGCAATGAGCTGGCGGACCTTAGGCAACGTCCCAGCGGACAGGAGGTTCGCAGCACAAAATCCATTACCCCAGCTGGAACTCACAGGCCCTACTGTTTGCAGCCTCAGCAGAGAGGCCCAGGTCTGAGTGCACCTTGGAGACTGGAGTCCCCTCTCCCCCACAGACGTGGCTCCTTCAGACTGGGGCATGAAGTGTGCCCTCCTGGGAGTGTGGCACACCCGCTGCTGCCCAGGCCATGTGTGTTCCGTGAGGAGACAGAGGCTGCCAGGGCTTTAGGCCAGCTCCTGCCCCTAACTCACTAGAACTAATCAGACCCGAGGCTGAGGAGCCAGGCCTCATTAACTGAGCAGCACTGAGGGGACATTGACACGGATGTCCCACTGTTAGCTGGGCAGAGGGGAAGGATGGCCCAGTGGTTAGGGCAGGAGCCTAAGACTTGGGACACCCTGGCTCTTCCAGACTTCCTGCGGAACCTTGGGCAAGTCACTGAGGCCTAGAGTGACCAGATATCTCAGTTTTATTGGGACAGTCCTGATATTCAGGGCTTTTTCTTATATTAGCACCTATTACCCCTGATCTCATCACAATTTTTCACACTTTCTGTCTGGTCACCCTACTGAGGCCCTGGCCTTCAAATGGGCTTAGGTGCCAAATACCTTTGATGAGATGGGCCTCAGCTTCCCCATCTGTACAATGGGGCTAACGGCCCTGCCCTTCCTCCCAAGGGTGCTGTGAGGATAAATACACCAATGTCTGTGAGGCACTCGGACATTACGGTGCTGGAGGCCAGAAAAGTACCTCAGAGAGATACCTAACCTGCTCATGCACCATCTGCTGCATGACCAGTGAGGTGGGTCCAACGGATGGTAGGGGAGGAGGGGGCAGAAAGAAGGCTGATTTTAGAGAGGTCGCCCGGGCTCCTCCTAACTCACTTTCCCTTGCCTGGCAGGCAGCAGGCAACACCAAGTGGTCAGTCTCTGAAGCACAGACAGCTCATTAGCGCACAGAGAGCATCTGAGAAGGCCCCAATTAGGTCTCTCTGACAGGGGCTTGGTGGGAGGAAAATGCAGCAACACATGATGCATCCAATTAAGGGAATGAAGAGAAAGAGGCCCAGCTGCCCGCTCTGCCATGGGGTTACAGCACAGCACCACTGAGACCTTCGCTCCCCCATCACCTCTGAACCAAATTGGATTTGGCTATGGCAGGGCAACCACAATTCCTAATCTGCAGGCTCCCGGCTCATCCGGGACTTGCTTCTGGCTCCCTCCACGCAGGGGTGTTCCAGGGACAAGTAAAAGGAGGCGTGCAATGAAATGGCAAGAGGCTGGGACTCCTGCTCAGAATGGCTCAGGGATTGGAGACAGACTGGTCAAAAGTGGGCTCAGGGAAGGATGGTGCCAGGCAGAGCTAGGGGAGGTGTGTCTGGAGGGGGAAGGGAGGAGATAGTATTAAGGGGTGCCCCCACTGTCCCTGCCCACAAACTCTCGTTAGCAGCATCCTGGGCAACCAGCCACATTGAGTGGCCAGCCAGCAGGTTACCCTGCTGTCACTGATGCCCTCATGATCTGCAGCCAGAGCTTTGTCAGGGATGCTGGAAAGGAGCAACCCCACGATTTTACCAGTCGGAGCCAGATGGAGCTGGGCTCAGGTGAGAGAACACGCTTACAGCCTGGGGCAGGGAGACCACCCCCTCGGGGGTCTGCTCCCAGCATGAGACGAGCCAAGGGCCTCCACAAAGAAAGTAGATAAGGCCAATGAATGGCCCCTGCCGCTAGAGCGCAACCACCATTACAAATGCCGAGTCCAAGGAGTGACAGGCAGTGGGTATGCAAGGGCTCTCCATGCCCCTAGTAGGCCCACGCAGACCCAGCTTCCCACAGCGGGACCTGCAACTGCCCTTTTCTTTAACACATAGGGGCAGTGCCCATAGAGCCCCGCCGCCCCATCTCAGTCTGAGCTGTCAGGCTGCCTAGGTGAAAATGGAGTACATGGGACCTAGAACCTCGAGCCTCATTAGAGGAAGACTGCAAATGCACATTTGCTGCGGCCCTCAGGGCCCCAATGAGTAGCTTCCCCAACCCTAGCACAAGGAGGGGAAAGGTTTGGGCATCCCACACCACCCTTCCTCTCCCCTCAGCCAATCAATTCCCTGCTCCAGGCCCTCTCCCAGGTACTGTCTGTTCCCTGCCATTCCCAGCCACTTCCCCAGGTTGCTCAGGCTGGGAACGGTAGGGAACAGACAGTACCTGGGAGAGGGCCTGGAGACAAAGCCCAGACCAGGTGACACCAGGTCTCAAACCAGCAGAGAGAAAGAAGAACCCAGAGCAGCAAGGAGAGAATTTGCCACTTGGGAAAGCACAAAGCCCCTCACACCCTGTCTCTCAATAGCAGGAGGAGCTCCTAGGGGCAGCCGCACATCAGCCCCTCCAGTTTCTCCAGGAGGAAGCAGGCAAGACGAAGAGAAGGGACCGTGGAGAGGTTTTCAGAGGGATCCCTCTCTCGACATAAACACGAGTGGAAAACAACAGGGGATTGAATCCAGGGCCTGTCAGTCAGCGCCTCACCTTGCCAGACGGATGGCAGCATGAGGCAATTTAGGTTAGGGCTTGCGGCGAAAGCCCACGTTCTCTGGAGAAGAACTGAAAATCCAGGCTAATGAATTGCAAGCTGCCTTCGCAAATGATGCCTCTGCCATGGCTCTTGCGGTTAGGGACAGAGCTAATAGGAAAATCATCAGGTGGCATCCCTTTGATATCACTTTTTTCCTGCCCCCACAACAATTAACCCAGTATATTACCCATAATGCTCCAGGCCTACATTCCCACAACAGACCACTTGTCACTCGCATTGGCGGAGGAGGGGGAGATGACCTATGGGAGGAAGGCACTGCCTGGAAAAAGCTTAAAAGCTGTAGGGGGAAAAAAAAAGAAAAAGAAATCTAACACATCCTCACCACTTACATTAATGACAAACCTTCACCCCTCTATGGAAACTTGCCTGCACGTAGATCAAAGCTCTTTACAAATCTCAGTGCCTCATAATCCCCCTCTGCGGTTGATGTTATCTGGGGAACTTGAGGCACAGAAACGTTAAGTGACTTGCCCCACCATCACACAGCAGCTTTGTATCAGAGCTGGGAACATCCCATGCATTAGCCACCAAGACCTTCCTTCTTCGTGTAGAGAGCTGGACAGTTCCCACTTGAAACTTCAGCTCTGTTTTCCCTACAGGATGAATACAAGCATCTTGATTTCCAGTCCTTTAAACCAGGTGATTTCCCCTCCCTCTCCACTCCAGGTGGACCAGCTTCCAGGAAGATGCTCTGCCCATGTGGTGTGGCTTAGCCTTGGTCTGCTGGCAAAGGGATGGGTGTGTAACCCTACTGATTGGGATATTAAGTACAGCATTGCTTCTGACAGATGACCCTTTGGGAACAGGCTTACTTCAGTGGCTGCTCAAATGGCATGGAGTGACCCTGAGATTGTAAATCATTGCTCCTGTGAGTCTGTCTGAGGGTTGAGCCTATCAGTCGCCCCATCACCCTGATGGAAATCACAACTGAAGTTGCAGCCGCTACTCCCAGGGAAAAGGAGCATTTGTGGGATTAGGATGTGCTTATCCAAGGTTCATTTTATAGCAGGACTTTGGAGGAGCTCCCAACGCTTACAGGCATTAAAGGACCAGATTTCCAAAAGAAGTGAACACTCAATTGGTGTCACGCTAGGAGCTGCTGGGGGTAGAGCACAGGGAGAACTGGCTTTAATCAATCAGACCTCCCACCATACTCTAGGAGATCCCTGGCTGGATTGAGCTGGTACAGCATGATCAGCAGACTCTTGGGAGCTTTGCCTTGAGTGATACCTTTTTGAGACCTGTCAAAAGCTCTTATGGCATCTCATTACTAACCAGCACTTCTGTGGAATACGTTCATTCACCACTGCAGTGCTGCCTGGTGGATGTGGGCCCAGTTCTCCCTCTCTCATGCAAGGTGCAGTCCACAGCAAATGCATCCGGGCAGCTTCCTCATTCTATATGTTGTGAAGCAACAAAGGGTGTTTGCCTGGAAGTTTGGAGTGGAGGAATTAGTTGCTGTAATAGTGACTGATGACTTACCTGGGAAATCTATTCATCACTTAGTTACATGGGAGACTGGTTGGTTCACCAGTCAGAAATGAGGGCACTGTCCCCATGCCAGCTGCAACCAATCAGACTGGAGAGCAAAATCCTGTCTTTCAAATACCTTTCTTTCTTTCTCACTTTAATTATATTCCCCATGGTCGGTCCAAGTCTGATGAAATATCAGCAAAATGTCAACTGTCCCTGAGAGAGACACCGACTCCTGCCATTGAGCTGAAAGAGCAAAATAGTGACAGGTATTTCTAAAATCTCAGCTGAAAAAGCCAGCCAAGCTGTCAGGTTAAAAATCATATTTTAAAAATACAGGGCACCCAGCCAAGGTTACAAATAAGAAGTGAGATCATTAAAAATCTAATTTGGCTTTCATGGAGCTGTTGGGTACTTTCTATCAGACGGGTCAAAAATAAGCTAGTCACTTTCACACTCTGGTTCTCAAACATTAGCACAATACTGCACAGGGTTTGGGTGGAAAAGATGTAGGGGAGGCTTCATACAGGACTGAGACTCAGGAGGCCTGGCTTCCTGATTCTGCCACTGATTTGCTGTGTGACCACGGGCAAGCACTTAAACCTCTCTTTGCCTCAGTCTCCTCATCTACAAAATAAATAGGGTAACATTTCTCTACATTGCAAGGGTGTCACGAGGTTTGAGGAAAGTATCTGAGCCCGTCATATAGTACTATGATGATAAACAGCACTAAAATGCCTCCCTTTGTTTTTTAAAAGACAAACTCTCCCCTGGGAGGAAAACTCAGAGGCATTTCTATACAACTCAGTTTTTATCCAAACTGATTTTTACAGAACCTAATTTTTAGGGTAAATCTAACTTCACAGCATCCCTTCACCACATATTTTTATCTAACTCTCTAAACTAGTTCAGGAGAGCTGGCAGTTTCTCACAGAGACAATATTAAAGGCACAACAGCAACCTATCCCGATGCGAAGGAAAGATGGGAAGAATCGGAAGAGGTCAATATGACTGCATCAGGAGCTCTTTAACATCTGAATATCAAAAAGGAATCCTACAAAAAGTGGGGAAAAGGACAAATTGCTAAGGATGAGCACAAAAGAATAGCACAAACAGGAAGGGAGAAAATCAGAAAGGTTTAACTCATTTTATGAGTTAGCCTAACAAGGGACATAAAAGACAATAAGAAGAGGTTCTATACATTAGGAGCAAGAGAAAGACAAAGGAAAGTGTAGGTCCACTATTTAGAGAGGAAAGAGAATAAATAATGGATGACACCAAGAGGGCTGACATGTTTAATGCCTATTTTGGTTCAGTCTTCACGAAAAAGGTTAAACTATAACCAGATGCTTAACACAATGACTAGGAACAAGGGAGAAGAAACACAAGTCAGAATAGGGAAATAACGTGTTAAAAGAATGTTTAGATGAGTTGGATGTGTTCAAGTTGGCAGGGGCTGATGAAATTCACCATGGATACTTAAGAAACTTACTGAAGCAATCTCGGAAGCATTAGTGATCTTTTCAATGGAGGACAGGTGAGGACCCAGAGGACTGGAGAAGGGCAAACATAGGACCTATCTTTAAAAAGGGGAACAGAGGACCCAAGGAATTATAGCCCAGCCATCCTAACTTCAATTCGTGGAAAGATACAGGAATAAATTTATTAAATAATCAATTTGTAACCACCTGGTGAATAATAGGCTGATTTGTCAAGAAAAAAATCATACCAAACCAACCGAATTTCTTTCTTTGACAGATTTACTGGGTACACAACTGGTTGAAAAACCATACTCCAAGAGTGGTCATTAATGTCTCACTGTCCAACTGGAAGAACATATCTAGTGGGTCCCAGAGAGGTCTGTCCTGGATCAGGTACAATTCAATATTTTTATTAACAACTTGGATTACATTAGTGGAGAGTATGCTTATAAAATCTGTGGATGATACCAAGTTGGGAAGTGTTGAAAGAACATAAGAACAGCCAGACTGGGTCAGACCAATGGTCCATCTAGGCCAGTACCCTGTCTTCCAACAGTGGCCAATGCCAGATGCTTCAGAGGGAATGAACAGAACAGGGCAATTATTGGGTGATCCATCTCCCATCATCCAGTCCCATCTCCTTGCAGGCAGTTTAGGGACAGCCAGAGCATGAGGTTGCATCCCTGACCATCTTGGCTAATAGCCATTAATGGAGCTACCTTCCATGAACTTATCTAATTCTTTTTTGAACCCAGTTATATGTTTTGCATTCACAACATCCCATGGCAATGAGTTCCACAGGTTGACTGTGTGTTGTGTGAAGCTGCACTTTGGAGGACAGGATTAGAATTCAAAATGACCTTGACAAACTGGAGAACTGGTCTGAAATTAACAAGATGAAATTCAATAAAGACAAGTGCAAAGTACTCCACTTAGCAATAAAAAATCAAATTCCCATTTTGTACTTGCGCAATAACTGGCTGGTGGTAGGACTGCTGGAAAAGATCTGGGAGTTAGAGCGGATCACAAATTGAATATGAGCCAGCAATATGATGCCTTTGTGAAAAAGGCTAATACCACTCTGGGGAGTATTAACAAGAGTGTTGTATGTAAGATACAGGAGGTAATTGTTACACTCCATCTGGCATTGGTGAGGCATCAGCTGGAGTGCTGTGTCTAGTCTGGGGCACCACACTTTTACGAAAGATGTGGACAAATTGGAGCGAGGCCAGAGGAGGGCAACAAAAATGATCAAAGATTTAGAAAACCTGGCATGTGAGGAAAGGTTAAAAAAAACTGGGTATATTTAGTCTTGAGAAAAGACGACTGAGTGGGGACCTGATAAGAGTCTTCAAATATGGGAATGGATGCTATAAAGAGGACTACAATCAACTGTTCTCCTTTCCCACTGAAGATAGGACAAGAAGTAATGGCCTCAATCCGCAGCAAGGGACAGTTAGGTTCGATATTAGGAAAATCTTTCTACCTATAAGGATAGTTAAACACAGGTTAGCTAGGGAGGTTGTGGAATCCGTCATTGGAGATTTTTATGAGTAAGTTAAACACCTCTGAGGGATAATCTAGGTTTACTTGGTCCTGTCTCAGCATGGGGGGTTAGATGAGATGACCTTCGAGATCCCCTCCAGCCCCATATCTCTACAGTCCGGGCCTCTTACATTTTTGGCAGCCCTGCAGTGAATAAAACTGGCTTCCCGTTTGTTTCAAATACTTCACATATCTTTCCCATAGGATAGGTGGCATTTTAAAGATACTGAGTTTGTGCATTTTCTTCTCCCAACAGGAACCGAATGTTATTCCCTAGAATTCACCCTGCAGGGCAGATGGAAGCGTAAAGTATCAGGGGTGTATCTTGTTGCAGCTCTCCTTCATGGGGAGGAGAACTCTACTTTCCCAATGGCATTCTGAACTTCCCCCAACTCCTGTTGAGAGGATCTGATGGGTAGCTGAAGATCCCAAGCAGCCCAGTACTGTCACTGGGGTATCAGCCTGAGAAGCAAGCCCCCAGTCTTGCAACTGGCTTCAAAAGGGCAGACCCCTGCATTTTAGTCAATACAGAGGCAGGTCTAAATGCAGGAGCACCCCTATCAGTGTAGCGGAGCGTTATTCTTACTGCGCTTGACAGAAGACTGGGGTATTGGTTGATCTGTCCTTCCGACAGGTAGAGGAAAGGGAAGAGGAACAGGTTTCAAGCAGTCAGAAGACAAAGAAAAAATCAGCATCCTCTATTGCTCTGCCCTGTCCCAGAAATGCCTGACGTTATCTGGTTTGCGGTGAGCCACGGCTGGGGTGCCAATAGACATGGGTTGGGACGAGGCACAGCTCAGAGATACGGCAGCCTATCAGTGCAAGAGTAGGCTGTGTTCCTCGCTGCCATTCTCCGGCTCCATGCTCAGCTCCACAGTGAACAAGCACCAATGAAAGGGGAAGTGCAGAATACGAAATAAGACAGTAAAGCACTGACAAAGGGAGGGGAGAGGAGAGAGCTCCCTCCACTTTGTCTCTCCAGCTAAGGCAAACAATCTTGGCACCTCGCAGCTGCAGGAGGCAAATGGGAGTTATATCGTTAACAGCATGACCACCAGCCTGCTGCGATCCTGAAGCGAAGCACAGCTGCAGCAGCCTGATGTGACCATAAAATGGAGCATGGCATGATGCTATCCCCAACACCTGGAAGGCACGACTGACGCACGCTGCATGTTAGCAGAGGCAGATAGCATAGGCTGGCATGAAGCAGGTGAGCCCAACTGATCAGCTTTCACATTACTTATTGCACAGCATAGATCCACCTCCCCACTTCCACTTCCCTCTTGTGGTGTTTCATCAAGAGGTGGTAGAGGCTCCACCCCCTTCCCCACCTGTCATCTAAAGCCCTCCATTCTGTCAATCAACATCCATTACCTCATTAAGCTGCTTGTCCAAACTCCTACACAGATCAACTCCAGGCTGCAGCATCCACTGCAGTCACTGGGCGTTCCCACCTGCCCTCCCCTGCTGTCTGTTGCTCCTGAAATGACTTCCAAGCCTTCCCTGAAAGCTCAATTACCAAGCTGTAGCAGAGCTGTGCTTCTCCCTCATGCACTGGATTTATCAAGGTTTGTCTCAGACCAAGCCCTCAGAGCAGGGATTCTCTCTCTCTGTACAGCACATGGTCCGCAATCAAACATATAAGCGATTAGGGCAAAGTAGCTTGTTTTCCTCTGACCTCCACTTCTCTCACTTAGTGCACAGCAGTAAGAATTCACTCTTTACTCAAGGCACGGCGCAGCTTTCCCTTGTTTCTCTACTAACCAAAGGCACTGCACACAGCCGTGAAAATAAGGCCTGAGCATCCAACGGAGTTTTCAGATTTTTGCATAAAGCTCGTAAAAATGTAAAGACTTGATGGTGAGGAAGCTTCAGCTGACTGAGGCTGCTCCCCTTCAGTATAGCACAGCAGGCGAGACAGGCAAGGAACATGAACTAGGCCAATTCATGTTGATTTCACCCACCTGAGCCCTGCACACCATTGGTTACTGAAGACCTAAGCCTCTTTCAAGACAGTCACGTTGAACCTGCCTCCTCACAAACAGGCAGGTGTTAGAAGTGAGCTAGCAGTAGAACAGGTGAGGATGGAGGCTCAGGAGATTGAGAGTGTGGCCGCGGAGCCCCTTCACCTCTAGGGCACCAGTTCACAGCCAGTCTTTGGGGGTAGGGGTTTGCACATGACCAACAACAGTTTGCAGTGGCCGTGCAGCACTTTACCTGGAATACCCCAGTAGGGCTCAATCCTCCTGGTCCTGTGGGTAAGGGGGTTAAGACTCAGGCGACCTGGGTGCAGGTCCTAGCTCTGACAGAGACCACTTGCATGACCATGGGCAAGTCACATCTCTCTGTGTCTCAGCTCCTATCTGTAAAAGGGGAAGGACACCTCCCCGCCTGCCAGGTGCATGTGAAGATGGAGTTAGGTGTCAGCAAGGAACTCCGATAACCCAGCCATGAGGGCCGTGTCAGTGCCCAGCTAGCCTAGACAGTCCTTGCCCATGGCTGCTCCAAAGCCAAGACTCGACTCCTACGTTAAATCAGCATTTAATTTGTTCCAAAATGCACTATTTCATGTGAATTGCAGTTTAGATCTAAACCCTGCCCTCCCCTTTAAAAAAAAAAACAACAGTCACCAACCTCCCCCACGAGGTGCAAGTCCCCTGAAGTTAGCCTGTAACAAATATCAAACACAAAACAAAGGCTGAAATGCTTTAGAATCACGACAATGTACAAAAAAAAAAGAGTAAAATACAACCTGAAACTGTTCAAGTTCAGAAAGGCTAGTAAAGTCCATCGTTTCAGCAAGGGGATGTCACTGCCACGCCTGTCAGCGGGTTCTGGGCCCCTGGCCTGCCACCAAGCCACACCGGCTCCTCTTCCACACCACACACCACCTCCAAGGAAGATTTACGGTATCATGCTTTAAAGATTTCAGGAAGGGAACAATTCACAAGCAGCCCTGGAAGGATGCAGACACACTGAGAAGGAACATGACTTCCAGTAGGTCCCCAGACACCTGTAACACAGAGGGTTCGAGAGAGAGCCACTTCCTTCCTCCTTGCCGTGCTGAAGCCTCACCGCTGTAGCCTAGTTCTTTAAATCAGTGGCAGATTAAAAGGCTTAAGGGCAGTAAACAGGTTAGTGAACACAGCCCAGCACTGGATCTCACCTTCACAGAGTGAGGGAAAGTGTGAATTAAAATACAGAGGGGCCTGGGGAAGGTGGAAGATTTCAACGTAGCGCTGCTCCTGGTCTAGTAATGGTTTGTCTTCCCCTTGGGATTGGAGAGATCTGTGTTGGTAGTTCTCTCTCCCCCAGCCTGGGGCTTCAATAGCCAAGTCCCAATTTTGGGATTCAGTCGGGTGCCATGGAAGACGTTATCTTGAACTCTAAATCACCATGGCAAACTCCTCGCAAGAGGGAGCACGGGCAGGCTGGCTGGGAGGGAGCAAAAGCTTCCACAGAGATTCTGTTCCCCTGGTGTCACAGGCTTTCTGCCCCTTGTGGCAATTATCTCTGGCTGAAAGTCCCTCTTTAAAGGCCTAGGAGAACAGGCGGCATCTTGGATGTGAATGAGATTTGCACACTGTAGCTTAGCCAGGTATGGCCGGTTTGGGGCTGTATTCAAACAGGGCTTTTGTATTTGCCAGCCTGGAGAGGACTGGCCCAGAACCCACCGAAAAGGAGACACGGAGCCTGTGTCGCTCCTTCTGTCGTCATTCATGGCTGAATGATGGCTACATGGCAGGGTCTAGTGGCGGCTGGAGACCAGCCCTTTGACTTTGGACATCTTTTTTGTGGGCTGCCTTTGCTCTGCATGAGGAGGGCACTCTCGCTCTGCCAGCTGCTGTTCCATCTCTTGTGCTGATGATGAGGCCGTGGCTTTTAATGTTTTCTTTATGTTTGTGACCTGGGTGAGAAGAGACAGCGAATCAGCATTTGCTTCTTCCACCCCCACTGCAGAGAGGAAGCCCCTTCCTAAGCACAGGATGGAAATGCCCTTGAGTTATAAGAGTAACTCCTCACTGGATACAAGTCTCCCCATGCACACACATTAAATCCTCTCAATCTGATTTTATTAGGTGTTAGTATTAACAACCTGTAGATGACCTGACCTGGTAATACTCGATGTTAGACCTGGTTCAGAGGCAACTGAGGGCTGCAGATATCTGCTACTAGACACCAGGAGTAGCACAGTGACAAGCAAGAAAGACTTTCCACTGCCTGACTGAAGGAGGCAGCCATCTCACCAGTGTGCAGACCTCCAGTGTCTCTTTACTGACAGGGAGTGCCTGGGATACGTGGGGAGGAAAAAGCTCCACACCTAGAACAGCTCTGCAGAGCGAGGGGAAGGGAAAATTATTCGCACCAATCAGCCAACTGATCCACAATTCTCCTCCAAGGTAGGAATGGAGGCTACCCTCAAGACCTGGGAGTGTTTGGCGAGCAAGCACACAGTGGTATGCTCCCCATGCACCAGGAAACAGTGGGAAGTACCATCTGCATAGCACCTCGCCCTCCAAACACCAGACCTCAGGGGGTGCCACGAAAAGAACTGGTGAACTGACAAAACAAATGTAGCCTGAAAGGAGCATAGAATTCAGGAGTCCAGACTCCCCAGGGCTAGAAACACCAGGCAAACCAAATGTGTCCTTACTATCAGGGGGTAGCTGTGTTAGTCTGTATCCACAAAAACAAGGAGTGTGGTGGCATCTTAAAGACTAACAGATTTATTTGGGCATAAGCTTTCGTGGGTAAAAAACCCACTTCTCCATGCATCTGAAGAAGTGGGTTTTTACCCACGAAAGCTTATGCCCAAATAAATCTGTTAATCTTTAACATGCCATCAGACTCTTCAAAGTGTCCTGGGCACCAGTCAAATCACTGCATATAAACAGCTTCAAAAGGCCAGCATGAACCTGCCGGGATGCAGGATTGCAAGAAATAAACCTCGAGCTAGAGTCTCAGGAGGACTGCTCTCACCTTTGCAGTTGTAGTTTTGTTTTCACAAGCAAATACAATTAGCAGAGACTAAAACTGTGTGCTTATGCTGCCCTCTGTTGGCCATCTCTTAATATTACAGGATTGGGGGAAAAACATTTTGGCTCAAATTTTCAAAAAGCGATTTCAGGATTCTGGGTGTCATTTTGGGGTACTCAAGTTGACAGATTAAATCAACCAGACTTTTAGAAATTGTTGAGGACTCATCCAGTGAACGTGAAATCTTTATTATGGGAGTTCACGTTGGGTACCCAAACTCACTAGCCAG
Organism: Chelonoidis abingdonii; assembly: GCF_003597395.2. NCBI lineage: Eukaryota > Metazoa > Chordata > Testudines > Testudinidae > Chelonoidis > Chelonoidis abingdonii. Next base: position 6,932,309 of record NC_133776.1, on the reverse strand, counting down.
TTTTGAAAATGTAGTCCCTTTTATCTATTCCTTGGGATGTCAGAGGGCTGTCCATATTTGTAAGGTTAACAGATGAGGCACTCTCAGTGATGGAAGCAGTTTTCAAACACACTTTTTGCAGCTACAATTTAGGGTTTCTAAGGAAAGAATTTACCACACTTTCACCACTTCAGATGGAATTCAGAGAGATGTCTAGGAATGGTTATGGAGAGATTTTTAACGACATTCCTAGGTTTACAATAAATCAACTATTTTTTCTTATTCCTTCTGGATTTTCATTATTTACAGTGAAAACGAAAGTTGTAGAAACATCAGATTTCCATCGTGTTTTGTGTGTTAAAAAATTAGTTTCCTAACAAATTAACACAAGGAGCTCCCAGCAAATTTACAAAGGATGACTCAGAAACCCACACATCACAAGGTCAGTGGTCAAATCTGTCTTAGCTCATCAGTGAAGCCAATATGGTTGTGGAGAGGAGGAATCCAAGTTCTTTCCTAGATGGTGCATCACAAGATTAGCACACCTGCTTGGCATGATTGTCAGTCTCCACCTAGCAGAAGCCCTGGACTGAATAGCATGGAGTGCTGCAAGGTAAGAATTGAGGGACATCGCAGTGCAGTGCAAGGAAAGTGTATCAAGCCACTGCTTCACACTACTGTTAGGGCATCAGCCTCAGAAGTGCTGTGCGCGAGATCTCATATTATTCCACTCCGATTAAGTGTTCATGTGCCAGCATAGATTTTACTTTTAAGATGGTCCTTTCTATAAGTCTTTTTTAAAATGTTTAAGAAGCTTCATTTAAAATTAAATTAAAATGCAGAGCCCCCCGGACTGGTGGCCAGGACCCGGGCAGTGTGAGTGCCACTGAAAATCAGCTTGCGTGCTGCCTTCAGCACACGTGCCATAGGTTGCCTACCCCTGCACTATGTGTTAGCCAGGCCCCTTAGTTTCTCACTTTAATAAGCACAGAAATTCACCAAGAGAAACTTGAAGGTGTATCTGACACTCATCACCACAGCAGACAGGAGTGATTCTACACTTACCTCTGTCTCTACCTGCTGCTGAGTTCGGTTGTGGTTCTCTTTGTACTGGTTGGCTCTAAGCACTTGCTGTTCGATTCCTAACAGAACCGCTTCACACCCATCACACCTGAAAATGTAAGAACACTCATGTGTTCAATGCTGGACAGTTTGAAAGGGACACTCAATTTGAACAAAACAAAACAAAAACACAGTTCTGTCTTAAAGTTATGGGGCTTATATTTAACATTAGCAGTGAAGATGATTAGAGCTGAAAGAACTGAGTGGAAAAAGATGTTTTATTCTATTGTTTCAGCGTTTACTTTGTGAAAAAAGGTTTGAGCATGCATCTACTCAGTTTTGCTGCTTTGCTGATGGCCAATCTAGGAGCTTACATGTGTACACGTCCTTGCGCCTGTAAGAAGATATTTGCCAGCAGCAGCAAAGCCAAACAAAAGAGGCAGCAGAGAGGTGTGAAGCAGGGGCTGGTCCCAGCACGTCTGGTGGAGTTGCTCTATTAGATTCACCGCTGAGAAGCCAAAAAACATGTTCAAACCTTTTTAAAAGGTCAGGAATTGCTACGTAAAGGGGGATAGATCAGAAACTGGGTTTTTTTTTAAGATTACTCAGAAAATCAAAGTCACACTGACAAGGTCCCCCTAAGAAATAAACGATCAGGGTGACAAGAACACTCCTCCACTCAATGACACTTTCAGCTCCCATTCACAGAGGGACGGAATGGAAAGGGACCTGAAGTGGGTTCAGAGTTGCACATCAAGCAATGCAGAAAGATCCAAGAAGATGCTGCACTCCTTCCTTGTAGTGAGGGGGAAGCAGGAGTGGAGAAGGGAAAAGGGAAAAACCAAGTGACCCAGGTTACCATACTTCCACAGCTACTTAATCTTTGTTATTTCTAATGCATCTGTAACAGCTAGGCAATGACTGTATTATGTAGTCAACTGGGAATCAGTCACAGTCCCTCTGGCCTAGAAAAGTGGCAAGTCTTTTGGGTAATGAACGAATCCTACAGGACTGAAAGGCGGATTACTGGAAACTTGATAAAAAAATACATGAGAGTAACCAGAACAAGATGGTCTCAGCCAAAAGCATGAGGCTGCTTCATCTCCAGAAAACAAGGGAGGCCTACAGAGATATCTGAAACACTTCAGGGGTGAAGTTTAAAGTACTGTGACTCTGAGATATAGTTTGTTACGATTTGCCTGAGTAATTCTCATCACCAGAGGATTAGCGGACAAATCTGTCTTTGTTGATCAGAAAAATTAATATGGTACCAGGAAGAAGGTATCATTCTACAAGATGTCTGTTTCTAGGCTGAGACCATGATGTCATTTTGGCATGACTGTAGGAGAGGCCCTAAAGCAAAGAGCCAAGGTAACTAAGGTAAGAACTGAGGTAACTTTAGAATCTGAAGCCAGTAGTACAATTGGATGTCCTACTATTACAGCATCTGTAAGAAATACTGGAGAGGGTATCAGGGTTTTTGTCCAGGAGGGAACCTTCGAGAAGTGACTTTTCATGGTGTAAGAGTGCTAATGAATGGAATATGCTGAAACTAAGCTAACATTTGATTCTTACAGGACTCAGAAAAAGCCAGGGCAAGCTATTTCCTTTGAGATATTCCTAAAAGGCAAATCAGACAAGGTGGAGGAGCCTCCTGCCTCACCATTCTTGGAGTGTTTTAACAATATTACTGATGTCCTTCTTCTGAATGTCTCTGCCGATACAGAAATCCACCTCCAGCACCTGGTTGCGCTGATCCAGTTTCCCCTGAATAATGTCTGTATACACAGCTTCAATGATTAGATCTTCCAGCTCCCTCAGATTCCTCATGTCCAGGTCTTTGAGCAGCACAGAGTAAGGAATGCACTAGAAACAGGAAATCCAAGAACAAATAGTCACTTGTGGGTCCAGAATGGAAAGTTGAGCATAGTCTGGAAGTAGGGTTAGTAGAAGCTTGCAATCAAACACATATTTATTGTACACACCCTCCAGGTAAACAGCGAGTGGGAAAGTATCAAATAGTATCAAAGGAAGCAGATACTATTAGGTTATGTCACACATAAGACATTCCAGTAAGCTTTTATTACAGTAAGTTCTGGGGAGTGAGTTGGGGTGGCAGCACTGTGGAAGGTAAAATAGTCAATTCCCTCCTCCACCCAGAATTGACAAAGATTTTCAAGAGCTAGATGGGTGAGTGGATCCCACCTCCATTAGCCAATCTGATTTCTCCTCCCAGAATGCCCATTTCTTGCTCTTTATAGAGCTGTTCAGCCATTCCAAGCTCTCACTCCTTGGAAGTCCTTCATAAGTTACTGAATCCCATGAATACAGGGGAGCACTGTACATTGCAGGTAATTTTCCAGTCACAGGTTTTCCAGAGCACACATGCAGCCTAAAGCAAACCCGAGTACAATATTTGGATGCCACTTGCAGAAATGGCTGGCATTACTTAGCTAAGATTTCTATATTTTACCTTCATTCTGGCAGCCAAGCTTACAATAGTTAAGTGTTTTAGCTTGTTCTTCTGGGCCGCCGTTAACTCTGGCAGGTTATCCTTGTTTGCTGTTCAATGTAAAAAAAAAATTGAGAACAAAGTTACAGATTTTCCTTCAAGAATTAAACAAAACCTTCAGATCAAAGTCTTCGACTGAGTTGCACCCTAGAAGTTAGTAGTACTAAGTACTACTCCTGCTACGAAGGGGTGCTATTGAGAAGACAGTACTGCCATAAGTAACAGCTGGACCATACCCAAAGAGAAACAGAGGCAGAATTAAAAACAAGTCAGTTATTAACTGTTCTAATTCCAAAACCAGAACCACAAAAATACAGAACATAATTCACATGTCTACAGGTGAAATACTGCCAAGACATATGGTTAATATTTTGTTTCCAAGACCAAACTATTTGTCCTCTGTCAGTAGGCGCATGCTAATAAAACTTTGGACTTTGGTTTCACCAGCTGTAAAATATGGATGATACTTACTTCTTTGAAGAGCTTGGGGACTATGCATGAAAGTGTCAAACATCAGATTCATGGAGAGAAGAGACATTATTAATCTAGATTCTTCTATGGCCATTTTATCACTGCAGTATCCACATGCCTCTAGTGTATTCACAAACAGAAAGAAGGCTGGCTGCTTTCAAAAGCAAAGGTGCTCTTTGGAATATGTGTGTTAATGAAAGAGTTAGTATTTCCGTGACACTAAGGTTATCTTATCCATCTCACCCAATTCTTTCCATTTTGGCCTCCTCTGTCCTGTATCCATTTTTATATGGAAGGCGGTGATTACTCTCTCCCTTACTATCTTACTTTTCAATAGAATCTTCCATGGGAAGGGGAAGCTTAAGTCAAGGATATTAGTGAACATCCCTACTCTTACAAGTTGTGCCCCAGGATCTAACACTCATGCAGAGCAGACTGGTCCTCTAACTGATCACATCTAGAGACCCACAGACTGCAAAGAATTCATGAAGCTTGTGCTGGCTCCATATCTACCGGAGCTTTCACTTCAATACATCTACTAACGCTGTTCTCCAGATTTTACAACTCAAGTGCTCAGATACTACTTTGATGGGCATCAATGACACCCTGGACAGAATTATTTGTAAAGCGTTGTGATATTCTAGATTCAGGTTGCTGCTCACAAATATTAAGTACTGCACTGAACTGCATCAGAATTGAAGTGTAAGCACAAAGGTATGGCAAGGTTGGAATGAACCTTCAGACAGACACGCTATCCTGATTCAGATTTGGTGCCTTTGAAATTATATACAAGTGGCTATTTCCAAGGCGGCATCCTGGTGGACATGTCTTTAGTTTGCTTTACCACATGAAGAGGTTATAGAAGCCTAGGAGCAAGATAGGTCTTTTGCATGACACCCTTCTTGAGCACAGCCAATGGTTTCCAAGCAAGAAGGCTCTCTGGCCTGTTTTAAGGCTGACTAGAAAAGCTGTTCTTTTTTGAGATTACTCCCTTTGTAACTAGTTTCTCAGTAATGCAAAAACACAGCAAAGCCTAGACCACAGCACAGGTTTAGTTCCTGCCAAGTATTTCCCAAACAAAGATGTTTAAGACATTCAAGTGGAGAAAAGCAACTCAACCCAGTCAAATTGTGACATTGATAATTACACTTCTAAGAACTCACTAGTAGATGCAGTGCTTTTATTTAAACAGATACGAGGGGCCAGTTTCCAAAGACAGACGTGCAACTGTGTGTGAAAAGCATATGCAACTGTGTCCCTAATCTGCACGCAAAATTATCACAACAAACTGGACTTTTGCATATAGAAACGGACTATTTGTCTAATAGCCTATGCACACACACAAATACTGTATTTGTGCACAGACACATTCACTACACAAAACATGACACAAGCTTGTTTACCAAGTTTCAATTCAGAATGGATTTTCAAGACTAGGTTACAAACCCCTGAAAGGGGAGATTCTCTAATCGGTACCACTCTAATTTCAAAAGAGATGGAGAGTTTGTCCTCTGGAGAATGAGTATCTTTTGAATCTTAGGAAGAGAGCGTGAATACCGGTGCAAGTCAATTCATGTCACAGTGACTCAGCCCAAGAGAGGCTGGTAAAATGCCCACTCTAAACGTCTAGACCAGCACGTAACAGTCTGGCTATTGCTGTTCTTCCATAGTCAGATGAAAAAAAGATTTACATAAGAACGGCCATACTGAATTAGACCAAAGGTCCATCCAGCCCGGAATCCTCTCTTCCAACAGTGGCCAATGCCAGGTGCCCCACTGGGAATGAACAGAACAGGTAATCAGCAAGTGATCCATCCCATTACCCATTCTCAGCTTCTGGCAAATAGAGACAAGGGACACCACCCCTGCCCATCCTGGCTAATAGCCATTGATGGACCTATCAATTAATTAGTTTTCTCCACATGGCTTAACATAAGACATAAGATTGCCGTACGAGTCAGACCAAAGGTCCATCTAGCAAGTATCTGTCTACCGGACTGTGGCCAAATGCCAGGTCCCGAGGCAGTTAATAACAGGTTACTGATCAAGCTGATCTCTCTCCTGCCACACATCTCTCCTCTAACAAACAGAGGCTAGGACACCATTCCTTACATGCCTGGCTAATGCATTTATGGACTTACCACCATGAATTTATCCAGTTCTCTTTTAACGCTGTTTATAGTCCTAGCCCTTCACAACCATCTCGGTAAGGATTCACAGGTTTGACTGGCTTGCGTGAAGAAGAACTTCTTTTATTTCTCTTGAACTGTGCCTATGAATTTCATTGGTGACTCCAATTTTGTATTTATGGGAATAAGTCAAATAATTTTTCCTTATCCATTTCTCCACATCCTCATGCTTTTTATTACTTGTCATATCCCCTTAGTCTCTCTTTTCCATGTTTGTATATGTGTTCCACCTCTATTATCCTCATAGGGGACCCTCTCCAACCCCCTAATTGTCCTTGAATGCTCCTTTAGCATCTCAATCGTCCAGTGGCCCCACTGGTTGTTTAGCAGGCTTCCTGCTTCTGATGCATTTAAAAAAATTTTGCTAAAACTTTGAGTCTTTGGCTAGCTGTACTTCAAATTCTTTTTTGGCCTTCCTAATTAATTTTTTTACACTTCATTTGCCAGAGTTTATGCTCCTTTCTATTTTCCTCACTAGGATTTAACTTCCACTTTTTCAGGGATGACTTTTTGCCTCTCACTGCTTCTTTTACTTTGTTGTTTAGCCACGGTGGCTCTTTTTTGATTCTCTTACTATGTTTTCTAATTTGGGAGACACATTTAAGTTGAGTCTCTATTGTGGTGTCTTTAAAAAGTTTCCATGAAGCTTGCAAGGATTTAACTTTTGGTGCTGTGCCTTTTAATTTCTGTTTAACTAACTGCTTCATTTTTGTGTAGTTCCCCTTTCTGAAATTAAATGCTACAGTGTTGAGCCTCTGTGGTGTTTTGCCCACCACAGGGATGTTAAATTTAATTATATTATGGTCACTATTACCATGTGGTCCAGCTATATTCACTTCTTGGACCTGATCCTTGCTTCACTGAAGACTAAATCAAGAATTGCCTCTATTCTTGTGGGTTCCAGGACTAGCTGCTCCAAGAAGCAGACATTTAAGGTGTCAAGAAACTTTCTCTCTGCATCCCATCCTGAGGTGCCGTGTACCCAGTCAATATGGGGATAGTTGAATTCCTCCATTATTATTGAGTTTTTTGTTTTAATAGTCTCTCTAATCTCCCTGAGCATTTCACAGTCACTATCACCATCATGGTAAGGCGTTCGGTAATATATCCCTACCAATATATTCTTATTATTCAAGCAAGAAATTACTATCCACAGAGATTCTAAGATACAGTTTGGTTCATTTAAGATTTTTACTTCATTTGATTCTAGGCTTTCTTTCACATATAGTACCACTCCCCCACCAGCATGACCTATTCTGTCCTTCTGATATATTTTGTACCCTGGTATTACTATGTCCCATTGATTATCCTCATTCCACCAAGTTTCTGTGATGCCTATTATATCAACATCCTCGTTTAATATGGGACACTCTAGTTCACCCATCTTATTATTTAGCTTCTAGCACTGGAATATAAGCACTTTTAAAACGTGTCACTTTTTACCAGTCTTCCATTACAATTGAATGATGCAATTGAATGAGACTTTTTTTCATTTGACTGTTTCTCATCAGATCCCACCTATATTTTATCTTTCATGCTCTCCTCCTTACTAGGACATAGAGAATCTCTACTAGTAGATCCTCCCCTAAGGGATGTCTCTGTCCAAACCACGTGCTCCTCCGCATATGTTGGCCTTCCCCCAGCCCTTAGTCTGAAAACTGCTCTAAAATCTTTTTAATTTTAAATGCCAGCTGTCTGGTTCCATTTTGGTTTAGGTGGAGCCCATCTCTCCTGTATAGGCTCCCCCTTTCCCAAAAGTTTCCCCAGTTCCTCATAAATCTAAATCCCTACTCCCTACACCATCATCTCGTCCACGCATTGAGACCCTGCAGTTCTGCCTGTCTAACTGACCGCATGTGTGGAACTGGAAGCATTTAAGAGAATGCTACCATGGAGGTCCTGGACTTCAATCTCTTACCTAGCAGCCTAAATTTGACCTCCAGGACCCCCTCCTATTCTTCCCTATGTCATTGGTACCCACATGTACCATGACCACCGGCTTCTCCCCAGCACTAAACATAAGTCTATCTAGATGCCTCGAGAGATCCACAACCTTTGGACCAGGAAGGCATGTCACCATGCAGTTCTCCTGGTCATCACAAACCCAGCTATTTAATGATTGAATCACCCATTACTAGTACCGGTCTCTTCCTAATAACTGGAGTTCTCTCCCTCAGAGAAGTATCCTCAGTGTGACAGGATACCACATTATCATCTGGAAAGAGGGTCTCAACTATGGGTTCATTTCCCTCTGCTCCAGTTCGATGCTCTCCTTCCCCGAGACCTTCATCTTTCTCAGTAGCACAGAGGCTGTCACACCGGGAATGGGACCATTCCACTGTGTCCCAGAAAGTCTCATCTATGTACCTCTCTGTCTCCCTTAAACCAGCTCAACCACCCTGGTCTCCAAAGCCTGTACATGGTCTCTGAGGGCCAGGAGCTCCTTGCACCGAATACACACATAGGGCAGGTAATCATACGTGCTGAATTGGGTGCAATAAACTGGGTAGCCCCACTCATCCAGAAAGCCTCTGACAGATAGAATTTTACCCTTAGATCCTTTCAACCTGCCACATTCACAGAGACATCACACACTTGGGTAAGTTAGCTACCTTGAGCTTTCTGGCTAGAAAAATGAAAAGCTGCACAAGCTAGTTCTGAAGAGACTGCATTATCCCTACTCACAGACCATTAAATTGTCACCAGGTTCTTAGAGCATTTGCAAAGTGCAATCTCTTACCTACGTAATCTGGATAAGTTCCGTAAGCAAACAGGTTCAGCAACTGGAAATAAGCAGCATTAGGCCCTTCAGCAAGCTGAAGAGGAGGGAAGCAAAAGAAATCTTACATAAGCCAATAATGACCAATAGGATATTGGTATACAGCTTCTCCACAGAGTTGTTTTTAATTCCACACAGAATATGTAACTTTTCAAAAATACATAAAAGAAGGGCTATTTTCAGTTGTCAGAGGGTTGGACCTTTCCAAAGTCATGTAATCAGCACTACATTTCAGTAGTGTAGAATCAGGATGATACAGCCAATTCCATGTACACCTCTACCCGATATAACATGAATTCGGATATAACGAAGTAAAGCAGTGCTCCGGGGGGGAGCTGTGCACTCTGGCGGATCAAAGCAAGTTCGCTATAACACAGTTTCACCTATAACACAATAAGATTTTTTGGCTCCCGAGGACAGCGTTATATCATGGTAGAGGTGTATTAGAACTTGAATTTAGCTTATAGAGTCAGCTGCTTCATGCAGCATCTTAAGAGAGAAAATGAAGAATGTGTCCCCTTAAATTCAGCTGCGTATTCTTAACACATGACAGATGAGCAGATTATGGTGCTGGCTGGTTAAGAATCCTTACTGGACACTGGGAAGCTGAGACAGTTAACCTGCAAAACCACAAACAATCTCAAAGCAAAGCAGGTTAGAGCATTTGAAGTTGTCTGCCTCAAAGTTCTGTACATCCTCTGACAAGCAAATATTGCACTGGAACAACAGCTGTTACACTAGCTTGGGTTGGTATTTCAGTTCTCCTAATCTACATGATTTGCTGCATGAAAAAACTGGGAGGAAACTGTTGATGGCATTTTTGTCCATGCACAAAAGTCTGTTTGGAAAGCTGAGCTTCCTGTGTGCCATACTGCCATAACTGCAATCAGTAGAGGTGCTGGAGCTAGATCTCACTCATTGTAAGAGACAGAGCTGCTAACAGAGTGTTCTCTAGGAGGGCTCTGGGATTCTGAAACTTGCTCCCCATTTTCCTCTGACACAGACCAAACGTGGTGATCTTCTGGGCAAGCTGCAAAATACAGCTGTGACAGGAGTTTTAGAGAAGGCTAAAGGTATGCTTCCCAGAACAATGATGGAATATAAAGGAGCTTTTTTGCTGGTGACTGGCTGGCTGAAATACTAGTTTAAATGATTATTTTAGTGTTACTGAAATTTTATTATATTAAGAGTTACAAGTTAGGAAGCCTGGAGCCTTGCATAGGCATTTTATTATTTAAATCCAAATAAATACATATGACAAAAGCGATCCCCGCATGTATACCAGGTCCTCACAATTCTCTGTAAATCTGTCATTTTGACTCAGGGCTTGATAGAAGCATTGGAAAACTGTGGTAAATTGTGTCAGGCTCTCTCCAAGATGAAGATTTTGCCATCCTAGTCTACTATGTGCATGGAAATTCCTAGGAGCATTAAACTGAGGGGTGGTGGGGGAGAGAAAAGAGATAGAAACGTAACTCTTACCTCTTGCACGTTTGTTAACTCCAACAGCTCACCAAAGACATAAACCCCAGGAGCCTCTAGCACTTGGTTTATCAAAGCAGTCAGAGCTGATCCGTTGGTGCCTTTGGCTAATAAAATAAACTGCTCAAGAAGATTGCAGAATGGTTTCTGTTCTCCTGCCATTCTAGGTTTTTCAATCTGCCAAAAAAGAAATGGTTTTGATGACTCTTTCCTCCACCTTTGTGCAACGCGCTGCTTAGAAGTGGATCAGGAAGCACGTCCAGGATGGTACCATTGCACACTTAACTTTGCCTTGTTTTTTATGATAATTCAGTGCTAGTGATGAGTGCAAGACTAAGCCCTGGAGGCCAAAGTCCTATTTAGTCACAGAGCAGCAGCAGCTCAGGCACTAGCTTTAAAAGCGTCCTGCACACTGTCCTACCAACGTGCCTCACCGATGCCCTGAAAGGGCTCCTCCAGGACTAGGAAGGGGGGTTCAGATTCCATGGCCAATTCAGGCTTTCAATTCTTTTGAGACTGCCAAGTGGTGACAACACTGGTGGTGGGTTTTGTGAGATTCCTTCCAGCTCACAACTCATTACACAGCAAACGAACAGCAACTGATTTAACCTATATATATAGTGCATCTGTCCCAATAGTATCTGAATACCTGTCAGTTAACAAGGCAGGAACATAGAACTCCAACTGCTTTCACAGCCAAAGAGGGGGAAATGAAAAAGCTCTGTCACTAGTGTACTTGGTTACAGTGCATCTTTGCCAACAGAGCACAGTTACATTGATTTGTGTTAATTACAAGGTTTACATGATTAAAAAAAACAACCCTCTCTTTATGAAGGTAAATCTTTGTCTTCAGTTTTGGTCCAATACATTTGACCTGTTTCTTCACTCTGAGCATTATAATTTGGGCTCTGAAATGTTAAATCCAGTTACCAGAAGAAAATAAATAAATGTGGTAAAATACAAGTCATGTGCACGCTACAGTGAACTTGATCTCCTAAGCCCTGAATCACTATTGGATATGATTTTTTCATGTTATATTTACAAAGGACATATTCTGGTGACAATTTTAAGATCTTGTTGTTAACCTTTCTGTCTGCATTAGTCCCACTAGGGGTTCTGGGTGGGCTTATACTGCCTACACTGAAGCATAGGCTGCTGCAGCTTTACTACTCCACTATCCAAGCAAGTTAGATTAAAGTTAGTTCACATAGGTCTACTTGAGCTGCCATCACACTCTGTGTTGGCAGTATAGTTACCCTGTGTCTCCAAATACATCTAAGGGGTAAATCAGTTTTATCATCTGCTTTCACAGAAAAGGAAACTGAGGCACAAAGTGGTCAAGTGACTAACTCAAGATCACACAGGGAACGTGATAGAACTGTGAATGAATGCAGATTTCATGGCTCCCAGGCATTTCCCTTAAGCACAAGACTATCCTCCAAGGCACTACAAGTGCTGAATGTGTTGTACAAGATTGTAACAGTAGGTTTTCCTGGTACTGTTGTGAAAGTTGTGCAAAGTCTCCACCTCTTTTATTTTTAAAATCACAGCTGACAGAGGCACCATAGTGTTACTTTCTGGTTCCCAGGTATCATTTGAGGCTACCAGATTAAGACTAAATAGATTTTTTTTAGCCTGATGAAAAGCGATTGCTATGTAGATGAAAGAAATATTTTAAGGTAATTTATCAAAGGACAATCAGCATCACAAATGCAGCATGAAATTATGGCTGCCCTATATGAGACATTCGCTTCCTCCAGCTTATTTTTTGCGTGACCTATGAAACAGCATAACTTTGTACTTATGTACTTTCATCAGTAGCTCTCAAAATGCTTTCCAAGACTAGGTAAGCATTATTATCCACATTTTACAGATGAGTAAACAGACTCGAAGGTGAAAGAGTTTGCTCAAGAACATAGCGAGTCGGTGAGAGATGGATACTGAGCCCAGATCTTTTGACTCATTTCCAGACCCTAGACAATGGGTCAGGGCTATCTTCCTGGAAGAAATTGATCATTTACCAATTTTGCTGGATTCTTTCCTTGGATCTGTTCTGCTGTCCACACTCCAGATTGCACTCTTCCACACAGACAGTTATGTACACACTTTTCTGGAAGTGCCATCCCCAGGACCAGGTTGATAGCACAGAAGCAAATGGCAAGCCTGGCATGAATGGCCCAGTGGAAAAATCATTCATTATTTCTTCTTCAGTTTCCTAAGAACTGAGGTAGCTAGGTTTTGTTTTCAGTTCAAATGAGGCTGGCAAGCCATACACCCAGTATTTTCAATTGCACAGTCGCACTTGTCTCATAGTCACATTTCACTTGTCCATACCCTGTTTTTGGTTGCCTAGGCTGGTGCACAACAGGATTTTTCCACCCTATTTGTCAAACTTCACATTTCAGGTACATTTTTATCTTTCCAATACAGAACCGTGCATGTTTGCTGCCTGAAAGCTCCAGAGACACATGTGCAGTACTCATTGCCTGGATTTCTTCCTTCCACAAGTCCTAAGGCAGGGTCAAGTCAAACTGACCCTCAGGAGTGAAAGGGAAAAGAACATATAGACTTCCCACAGCGACATACTATTCAAAGATCAGAGCATCTAGGGCTAGGGTCAGTGTGAATGCAAGGGAGAAAGGAGGGGGTTTCCTGGATGTAGCAGGCAAACCACTCAGCACAACAAGGGTTAAAGCTGAATGTACTGTGTATCTTCTGTGTAGAACTATTTGCCTCCAACAGGGGGAGCATAACAGAGGTCTCTGCAAATGCCCACGTGTTTAGATCATAATCAGAAACTAATTCAAACTGGCAAAGGGCTGGAAGGAAAATAAGGAGTCCTGGAGACAGAAACCTCTCATTGCACAGGACACATAAATATTAAAGGCGGACTCAAATTACAGGGCTCACACCTACAGTCAGACAAAGCTACCACTTCACACCAAGCACTGGTGAACCTGAAGGCAACAAGGAAACTCCTAGTTTACACCAGAGCACATTGACCCCGTCTTCTCCACCAAAGTAGTAGAGAGTGAAAGTGTAGGTGGCAAGAAAGATCCTCTCTCCACCCCGATGTAGATGGAAAGGAAGGGGACAATGAAGATCCCAAAGACCCATGGGGGGCCCAGTCAGGGAAACCCCTCTCCCGGGGCAGTTCAGGGGAGTTCAGGGGGAGCCCTGTCAGGGAGACCCCTTGGCCTGGGGTATGTTAGAGAAGAGAAAGGTCCAGGGGAGCCCAGTCAGGGAGTCCCTCCCCCGGGTTAGATTAAAGGGGGTCTATGGGGGGCCCAAAGGGAGATCCCCCCCCTCAGGGGTAGCTCACAGAAGGGAGGGTTCATGGGGGGGCCCAGCCACGGAGACCCCCGATAGCTGTGAGGGGGCGATGGGAGCCCAGACAAGGGGAGTTGCGGGGGAGGCGTCGATGGGGAGGCCTCGTCCCCTTAGCCGGGAGAGCCCCGGTAGCCATGGGGGTGCTCGGGGGCGGGGACGCCGAGAGCGGGGAATGGAAGCGCGGGCGGGGAGCCCCCTCGGGCCGCCCTAGAGGCTGTGGGAGCGGAGCGGGGGGGTTACCTGCCTGCTCCGGCAGCCTCCGTCCGGCTCCCGGCGCCTCCCCTGCTGCTCCTCAGGCCGCCATGACAGCGGCGCCGACGTCCTGCGCTCAGCTCGTTCCCCCGGCCCCCGCCGCCCGCGCGCCGAGTTCCGAGCACCGCCGGGCCGGGCTCTCCGGGACAGGTGCAATGGGCGCCCGCGTCCCGCGCGGGCGAGCGGTCACGGCAACGACGGGCGCTGGCGCCGGCTCGGGGGCAGGCACCAAGGTCAGGCTGGGACAGGGTTCAAGGGAGCTCATCTGAAGCGTGTACTGGCGCTTGCCTCACTGTGTAGGGTCAGTAAGGTCAGGCTGGGGTCAGGGTCAGACAGTCAGATAGGAGTCAGGGTAAAACGTTCTGAGTTTCTTATGGCCATTCGTTATGTAGGTCAATAGGTAAAATAGCGCAGGGAACAGGGTCAGCAGGTCAGATAAGGGTCAGGGTGAGACGTCTAAGTGTCTTGCCATGGTCTGTGTATGGTTCAGAGGCTCAGATGGACAGGGTCAGAGTCAGGCAGGGGAACAGGGTGGGGTAAGACATCTGATGTTCTTAGAATCATAGAATATTCAGGGTTTGAAGGGCCCCAGGGTTCTAGTCCCACCCCTCTCCTCAAAAGCAGGACCGATCCCCAACTAAACCATTCCAGCCAAGGGCTTGTCAGGCCTGACACTTAAAAACCTCTAGGATGCAGATCTCTACCCACTCCCTAGTACCATTCCAAGTGCTCACCAACCCTCCTAGTGAAATAGTCTCCCCTAATGATCCAACCATAGAACCTCCCCGCGACTGCTCCTTATCCTGCATCTGCCAGATCACTGAGAACACGCCAAGTTCCGCCTCTTTGGACTCCCCGCCTTCAGGCAGTTGAAGGCTGCTAGTCAAATCCCCCCCAGCTCTCTTCTTCTGCTAGACTAAATAACCCCAGTTCCCTCAGACTCTCCTCGTAATCATGTCCCAGCCTCTGATCATTGTCGTTGCCCTCCTCCACTGTACCTCTCCAATTTGTCCCATATCCTCTGTAGTGGGGGGACCTAAAAACTTGGACGCAAACTACATGGTATTGCCTCACCAAGTGTTGAATAGAGGAGAAATCAACTTCCCTTGAGTCTGCGGCAATGGTTCTATCTAGAACAGGCTCTAAATATGCCCAATGGCCTTCTTGAGTAACAAGGGCACACTGTACGATCATATCAAGTTTCTCATCCACTGTACATCCACCAGGTCCTTTTTGGAGAAACTGCTACTTCTAGCCAGTTGGTCCCTAGCCTGTGCGGTTCATGGGATCTTTCTTAATCAGACAGAACCTAGCATATGTCCTTGTTGAACTCATGCAGATTTCTTCTGGCCCAATCCCAATTGGTTCTAGGTCCACTCAGGAACCCTATCCCTACCCTACTAGCGCATTTACCTCTCCCCCCATCTTAGTGTCAATCTTGGCAACTTGCTGAGGGTGCCAAGATCCGCACATCCAGATCATTTAATAAAGATGTTGAAACAAAGTAAGCCCAGACCAACCCTGGGCACATCCACTTGATACCGGCTGCCAACTAGACATTGAGCTATTGATCACTACCCATTGAGCCCAACAATCTAGCCAGCTTTCTATCCACCTTATAGTCCATTCATCCAATCCATACTTTTTTAACTTGCTGGCAAGAATACTGTGGGAGACTATATCAAAAGCTTTGCTAAGATCAAATTATATCACATCTACCGCTTTCCCCATATCCACAGAGCCAGTTATCTCATCATAGAAGGCAATCAGGTTAATTAGGCATGACTTGCCCTTGGTGAATCCATGTTGACTGTTCCTGATCACCTTCCTCTCCTCCAAATGCTTCAAAATGGATTCCTTGAAGACCTGCTCCATGATTTTGCTGGGTACTGAAGTGAGGCTGACCGGTCTCTAGTTCCCTGGGTTCTCTTTCTTCCCTTTTAAAAATATGGACACTATATTTGCCTTTCTCCAGTCGTCTGGGACCTCCCCTGATTGCCATGAATTTTCAAAGATAATTGCCAATGGCTCTGCAATCACATCAGCCAACTCCCTCAGCACCCTTGGATGCATTAGATCTGGACCCATGGACTTGTGCACGTCCAGTTTTTCTAAATAGTCCTTAACCCAGTGATTCTCAAACTTTTTTACTAGTGACTCCTTTCACATAGCAAGCTTCTAAGTGAGACTCCCCCTTTTATATGTTTAACACCGTTAGAAATGCTAGAGGCAAAACAGGTTTGGGGTGGAGGCTGGCAGCTCGTGACCTCCCCATATAAGAACCTTGCAACCTGCTGAGAGGTCCTGACCCCTAGTTTGAGAACTCCAGCCTTAACCTGTTCTTTCACTACTGAGGGCTGTTCATCTCTTCCCCATACTGTAAAAAGAACAGGAGTACTTGTGGCAGTCTGAGAGCTGACCTTGTCTATGAAGACTGAGGCAAAAGAAGCATTGAGTACTTCAGCTTTTTCCACATCATCCATCACTATGTTGCCTCCCTCATTCAATAAGGGTCCCACACTTACCCTGACGTTCTTCTTGCACAGTAATGTAGGCATGTAATCACTTGGGAACCTATATTTAGGGGCACGTACTGATCTGGCAGGGCATGGGCCAGTTTAGTTTCCACACTGTGAGACTGCAGGGGGAAGTTAAGTCATAGCCCAATCCCTCCTCTGCTAGCTCGGGGCCCTAAAAATTACAAACCTTGTCCTGTTCTGATCTCAGATAATCTCTCAGTTAACCAAAATGTGGGCTGGATAAAATAGCAGCTACTCTGCTGGACAGCCTGCCAATGAAAATTCAAGTTGCTGCATATCTTTGCTGGCACACAACTGCATATTACACTAGCCTGTCTCTGCATTTATGACAGGGCATTGAAATGTTCTCCGTCACTCTCCCAGAGTATGATTCTTGTATTTTTCAATAACCTTGTCCAGGGTTGAGCAGATGGGCAGATCCAAGTCATGGTACAAAGAAACAGCACTTGTCAAATCAAAAATTTGGTACAGGACTGTTTTTAGGCTACCAGACTTAGCACCATCCCTTAATTCACCAAATCACTAATACTAGAAGAGAACTGAGTCATCCAATCCATCTCCTGTACTATGAGATGACAGAGATGGGAAATTAAATATTCAGTTTTCACTCATTTTGTGTGCCTCCGTTTCTGTATGGCAGACCTGAGGCGTATTGTGCCTAATCTTCAGGGGTGTTCAGGACTCACAACTCCTACTGAAATCCTGAGAACCTATGAAAATCAGACACAAGGGCCCAATTAAAAGGGAATTAGGTGCCTTCATACCTTTAAGCTCAGGTATCTCAAGTTGGGCAAGAAACTGAGGCACACAGAACCAATGAAAACTTCTGAAAATTGTGTCCTTATTTTTTCCTAAAGTAACTGCAGTAGTTGATGGTGGAGGAGAGGCAGGAACAACAATGGTCAGAATAAGAGATGGGGAATCTGAACTCCTAGGTTTGTTTTCCTTGTCAGCCAGAGACTCAGTGTGTGACAATGGGAGAGTCATTTCACTTCTCCATGCTTGTCCTTTGATCTGTAAAATGGAGATCATAACAATTTCATACTTCACAGAAATCTGGGTCTCTTACCTCAGGAAATGAGTAACTTTCACTAAAGTCAGTGGGAATTACTCATACCTTCTGGTGGGAAAATAAGGCCCCTAAAGGTATTACGAAGCTTAACTAATTCATGTTTGCAACACACTTTGAGATCCTCAGATGAAAGATGCTCTAGGAGAGGCAAAGAACTTAATATATCTTAGCCTTGGAATATCTCCGATGAATGAAATTATATCTTGGTACTTATATGACCCCAAACACTCTCTTATTTGAGTGTTCTTTAGCAGCAGTGTTTTGGACAGAGTAAAGATGTTGACGCAAGAGAAGAGAAGGGTACAATAATTAAGATGGCAGATCACCAAAGTGTGGACAAGGGTTATAGCAGTGGGATCAATGATGAATGTGTGCAGCTAGGTGATAGTAAAGAGGAAAAAGTGTGATACCAGCCTGCTTAATTTCAGTGGTCTGCCTGAGGGATTGGGAATAAATTTCCAAGAAGCAGACAGCAACTGAATTTCAAGATCATGCTTTTAGCCAATTGTCCTTCCCCTGACCCTTTCCTCTTTGCAACTGATGCAGCTCTTTTGTTCTCAATACCCTTTTTGAAGACAACTGGACACTGATAAGTTTAGTTTATGCTCCAGTCATGGGATGGGAGTAGGAGGAGATGGGAGGTGGATGGTGGGAAGGAAAGACTAATTAAACAAACTGACTTATCAAGTGTCAACAAACCCCAGATGAGGATTTACAGTACAGAGCTGCATATAATACATAGAAAGTTCTACCTGCTGTGTTCTTATAAACTAAGCTGGATGGAGCCAAGATGTAGCGATACCTCAGACCAGCAGTTCTCTGAGGCCACAGCACACCACAGAATGTAAGGTCTCATTAAAAACAAATGACGTTTCTTACCCTTGTAGTTGTGTTGCAAAGAAAATGGTGAATGTGAAAGAGCAAGGCACCATCTCAGGATCTCTGCACTGCAAAATGAACTTTATCAAGGAATTCAATTTTAAAGGGACCTAGCTATGTTTTGTTTGGTGTGATAGTTTGGGGAACTTGTCTATGTAATATATGAATTCCATTTCGTATTATGGACTCTATGTCTAACTATAATCTTCCATTTGATGTTTGCAGTCTTGTAGCCGTGTGGTCCCAGGATCTTAGAGAGAAGCGGGGTGAGGTAATATCTTGGTCCAATAAAAGATATTACTTCACTCACCTTGTCTTTTCTGTTTTATGGCAGAAAATAGTGTCTGAGAAACTGAAACAGGGCCATCAACAATTGACCAGTCTTGCCCTGGCAGGACAGTGGAGGCTACTAGCCAAGCCATTGATTGTTAATGGCCAGCAATCTCACAGAGGGTGGGAGAATGGAAAAAAAAACAAAGATAGGAAAGAAGGAGCACAAGGTGTTGGAAATTGGTTTTAAGAAGAGATGCTCTTTAGCAAATGGAGGTGCACTGTTGCAGATCTAAAAGACCAAGCAGGAGGAGTTTGGACCCCTGAAGGACACTGACCAAGATCCAAAGTGTTCTCAGGAGGAATGAGGAAATTGAGGGAGGGCTTACATGAAGATATCTGTTGTTTTTCATGTCTGTAACTCACTTGTACTTTTCTATGAGTAAAGTGTGCATGTTTAAGAAGTTCATTTGCAAAACATGGGGGTTCTTTGTTTTGGCTGTCATGTGGTCCTTGAAGGGTTAAACTGTAAATTGGAGTGCCCACAAGGGTAGAGCTCTGGAGACAGCTTGCATAAACTACTGAAGAGACTTGAGGGGATTCAGCACTGGTTTTGGGGCCCAAGGCAACTGGACCATGGGGTCCCACATCCCAGAGTGGTAGTCTGCACCTCAGGGGTGTGCCTGAGAGGCCAGACTTACGAACAGTGTATGGATGCCGCTCAGACCCAATTGGCTTGTAAGCACACAAGATCTAGAGGTTGGGTCCAGTACAGCAGCCTGGAATTTCCACAAGGGGGAAGCAGCAGGGCTGTAACAAATGGTGCAGAGCCTCAGTGAAAACATGGTTATGTCTCATCTTCACTGTGAGATAGAGCTGCCTTTTAACCATATCATAAGTAGATCCCACAACACAATTTATTTTTCACTGTACTGAGTCTGCGGACAGTCTGAAACAATAGCACTAGAAGAGGAGTGAATGGCCCCATTTGTCTTAAGGGGTGTTGATTCTGAAACCTAATGCTGGAAATATACATGGTAATATTAATTTCTAGTTATTTGTCATGGATTATTTTTGCAAACACATGGCACCTACTCTGGGATTGTGAGTGGAGCCTGAGGACAAAGGCTGAATAAGATAGCATCACTCCCTCCCAAGATGACCCTATACAGATCAATCTGGATGGCCTCTTGACTGGATTGAGTCCTGATATGTCCTGCCTCAGCTGCACAGCAACGTGGCTGGATGATGCTGAATGTGGAGAAATAGCTCAGCAAAGCTCCAGTTTTAAAAAATATAAGAAAATGTCCAGCTGTCTCTTTCCCCTTTTAAACCAACTCTGCTATTACAGCCCTGTGCCTCCACCCACGCTGCTGTCTGCATCCAGCAAATCACGGGTTTACTCTTTTAATCCATTTTATCTTTTAATGTCGGCATTATCCTTTAACTCACGTCATCTCCTCCCCTCGCAGCGCTGCAGCCGGGGTCCTCTTTAGACACTGGATAATTCACCTTGTTTCCCATCAGTGCCTGGCAAAGAGCCTGTTTGTAAATCTGTAGTAACGTCACCAGTCAGTTGGGCCGTGGGGCCACAGAGACCTGGGGTGAAAGTTCTAGAACGTGTATGGCAGTTGGACAGTCGCTCAATCAGGAGCCTGTTAGCCAGGTCATGGACCCATCACACCAAGCTGTGTGAGGGCCTGATCCAAAGCCCACTGAAATCAATGACAAGACACCCTTCTCTTTGAACCCCTCCACTGGCTGCCCAGTTTCCACTGCATCAAGTTCAAGCTTCTAGGCCTCACCTTCAAGGATCTTCACCACACTACCTTTCGCTGCTCATCTGTCCTTGTCTCTGGTTGTGTCATGCCCGCATCCCATCTGCCAGGCCGATGAAGCCAGCTTCAGCCTCTCATTTGTATGCTTCTCCTGCCACCATCTTGGCCTCTTATTCCCTGCTTCCCTTTTATACATGGAACACACTTATTGAACTGGTCTCTTTTCCTCCTTAAGGCCTATTTCTACTATGATGCTGTCATAAACAGATAGCTAAGGGTTAATGTTTATTTCACCTGCAAAGGGGTAACCAAACACCTGACCAGAGGACCAATCAGGAAACTGGATTTTTCGAAGCTCAGGAAGGGAATTTTTGGGTGTGTGTCTTTTGTCTGTGTCTCGGTTCTGTGCTCTCTTGGCTATGAGAGTGATTTCTATCTCCAGGCTTTTCTAATCTTCTGTTTCCAAGTGTAAGTACAAAAGGTAGAAGACGATAGGTTTTTATATGTTTTGTATTTACATGTGTGTAGTTGCTGGGAATGTTTAAGATTGTATTTCTTTTGTATAAGGCTGTTATATCATATTTTTCCTTTAAGCAATTAATCCTGTAATATGTTATCTTGATACAGAGACCATTTTATTCTTTTTTTCTGGCTTTTATATAGCTTTTTCTTTTAAACCTGTGGATTTCCTTTTCTAAGTGAGGCTCTTAGGGATAGAATCCCTGTGCCAGATTACGGTCTCTCTCAAGGGAAGACTGGGAGGGGGAAAAAGAAGGAGGGGGAAGGTAAATTGCCCTCCTCTGTTTGTAATTCCAAGGAGTTTTAAGTCAGTAATCTCCAGGATAACCCACCTGGAGGGGAAGCCTGGAGGAAAAAAGAGAAGACAAGGGGAGGGGGGTTATTTCCCCTTGTGGTAAGACTCAGGGATCTGAGTCATGGGGTCCCCAGGGAAGGTTTTGGGGAGACCAGAGTGAGCCAAACACTGGAATTTTTGGCTGGTGGCAGTGCTATCAGATCCAAGCTGGTAATTAAGCTTGGAGGTTTCATGCAGGCACCCACATTTTGGACCCTAAGGTTCAGAATTAGGAATTATGCTTATGACAGATGCCTACAAGACATTGCCAACGAGTAGTGGCCTGTGGGGAAAATGGATATTTATGTATGTTGTATCCCTCTCCTCCACCTTTTGTAAGTTGCTCAACTTCTTAGATTGAGAGCTCTTGGGGCAGGAACTGTGACGTATTTAATGTGTGGAAAGTGCCTAGAACATAGTGGGTCGCTATTATCATTCAAATAATAAATAATATCATATGGAATCATGTTTTAGGCTTGGTAAATCCACGAGGGTGAAAACATGATTCCCTAACATGGCTGAAACAGGTTTTTGCAGTCCATAAAGGCAAGGAAAAAAAATGGTTGTGACACACTGGGGCCAAATGTTTTTTCAATTGTTTCAACATGGTTATTTCTGTAGTGTAGTTGGGGCCTTGGACAGCTTCTGCTCTAAAGAACTGAATAGTTGGTGACTGAACCGGCAGATAGCATCAGTGTAAGTACTCACAGTGCATTGTGGCCACACTCATCATGATGTTTTGGTTGCAGTTTTGTTCTACGTTGACACTTGCACTGCTCTGAGGTAGAGCCCTGTGTGGGACTATTTTTTAAAATCTTGCTCTTGTCCCGCCCCGCAATACCAGCTCCCACTCCTGCATTGTTTCTTGCATTTGTATCCCACTCCCACCCACAGAAACTGTAGATCCTACAAATCCTATGAGAGATTCCCCCATGCTTCTAAACCCTCATACCACAGAATCAGTCTGTTAATATATTATCTATATAAACAGAATTCAGACACAATTTTACCACTAAAAGAATAAAACAAATCTTGCTTAAACCTGCTTGCTTTAACTCCTGTTAAAATGGACATGAAATCTCTTTCTATCCCACACTTAAATTTAAGTATTAAAACCTTTATTTAAAAAAAAGACAAACTTGCTTTACATTGCTGAAATTCTGTTCATGAAAAAACAGACATGAGACTTAGTGTTTTCCCACAGTTTGTTTTGCCCACCCAATCTCTCCCGCTACAAAGTACATTTTAGTTTACCCGTTCCTGCTTTTATGGCAGTGGGTCCTGTAGGACCCGCAGGATCCTAGTCACACTGCAGGGCTCTCCTTTCAGGGTTCTTATCCCACAGTTCCCGGCATGCCTCCTTGACACAGGGCCTTATGGAAGATTTTTAATGGCCCTCTGGGAGCCTCACAGCATTGTGGAGAAAGAGGTCAGACTCCCAAAATTTCTTGGGAAGCTTCCATAATTTCCCAGGGATGAAACCCAATTCCAATCCTTTTTTTAAGACGTGGAGGCTAGGTGGGACACGCAGCTCTTCCTTCTTGTGCAGAAAGAAAGGTTTCTGATGGCGCTTTCAAAGAGTAGTCAAGAGGTGGCTGAGGCAGATGTGGTGAGGCACTTGAGGGTGCTCCAGCATTACTTGGGGAGATCCAGAGACCCTGACTAGGGGTTCACAGTTATTGCAACGATGGTCATCCATCGACCCATCCTGGAGTAGCCAGATCCATGTAGTATTTGCAGATCAATTTCTATCCGTGGCACAGCACTTTTTGGTGAAGACAATGACCAGACACTAGTGGGACTGAGTTGCTCTCTGCGGTTAGGATGAGCAGCAGTGACTGTATTGCTTCGGAATGAGGAAAGAGGCTTTTCTGTTGTGGCAGACTAGCCCCAACACTGGCAGCACTAAACTAGGATCATAAGAGCTCAGATCACCATAGAACAGAGAATAGCAATTGCCCAGTGGAAGCTGGCTACCCCAAGTAATTTCTGGTCAGTTGGGTGCCAGTCTGTGTTTGGGAAGAACGTGGTAGATGTTGATGTTGTGGAAGATTCAGGGGTGTTTTTACTCCAACCAGTACTCATGTGCCAGAGATAATTGAGTAATTAAACAATTGAGATTCCAGCAGGTTTCAATGGAACTCATGTGCCCATTCTCTGTTCACACTCCGGTAAGCCCAACAATTCATTCACAGAAAGAGTGTTACTCAGCAGTGATGCAAGTCCCTGGATATCCATATAGAGTGCCTCAGCCAAGTATTTACCAGAACTCTGGACTTTCCAAGAGCAGTCCCTGGGGGGACTCTTTTCCCACCAAACAAAATGGCCACAAATGGTGTTTCCATCTCCACTGCATTTCTAGGCGACCCCCTGCACACCCACTTTTCCCATGACTCATGTAACCATTCCCTGATTAAACAAACCTGGAGAAACACCAATTCAGCTATACCCTAAAGAGGTGCAGGATCATGGTAGAGTGTGCTTTTGGGAGACTGAAAGGAAGCTAGAGCCCTCTGCTGACCTGCCAAGACAGTTTGGTGACTGTGTAGCAATAATGTGTGCCTGCTGTATTTTGCTAAATATATAAAAAAGCAAAGATGAATTCTTTCAATGCAAAGTAGATTGAGATGATTGTGGGGCTTGCAACAACCTGTATGCAGCTGCACAGACAAGCTTTTGCAGCCAAGGCTGTTGTTTATGCTAGTGCAGCCGAGGGATTTTGAGAAGAGAGGTGCCGTAGGATCTCTCGCATTCTTCAAGTGATGGCCCCATGCACACCACAGCTCTTTATGCCAGAAGTGACCACGGGGTCTCTAGACTTCACTATCAAGGACAACGACTCTTTTGTGCTTCCATTGTGGCTAAAAGGCGAGGACAACCTCAGCATCCCTGCAGATAAAGGACTCGACTTGTGAACTTTGGGAATTGGCTGGAAAATATATGGGCCCCAATTCTGAGCTCTGGTCATACCCCTCCTGCTCCCAACATGCCCCTTCTTTCCCCTAAGCCTCCCCCCAGCACATCCCTGTGCCAGGGCTGAAAGGGAGGGAAGCATAGAGTCGCTCTGACAGACTTATAAAGCTTGGGGAACCTCTCCTACCCTAGAGGAATTCCCAGCTCTGGGGATCCAGCTGTTTTATGGTCACCCTATCACACAGGAGCCTGGATGCAGCCAAGAATCAAGGCCATGGTCTTATCTCTTGACATTTATAATTCATCTTTGTACACTGTAAACCTCTGTATCGCTCTTCCACTTAACATGATCTTCATTCACTGAACACACATGGGCTGCACCATTCATCTTCTCCTTCATTTTTGCCTTTCTTTCCTTCTCTTCTTTTCTCACTATCAGTTCTTTCCTTCTGGCAAGCTGCATCCCCTCTTCCTTGGATTGATTGCATAATTATATGCTACCTAAAATTTAATAAAAGCTCAACAAATATATGTATATTACCATAGCCTGCACGTGGCTTGCTGCCCAGATTCCAAATGGTCGGTTCACACACTTTCAAACCCATGGTGTAGAATTGGGCATGGATCATACATATTAGTGAAATAAATGTTATATATTTTTATTATTAAAGATTATTATTAGATTGTTTATCATAGAATCATAGAAATGTCGGGCTAGAAGGGACCTCGAGAAGTCATCCAGTCCAGCCCGCTAGGCTCTGGCAGGACCAAGGGGTAGGCAACCTACGGCACAAGTGCCAAAGGTGGCACATGAGCTGATTTTCACTGGCACTCACACTGCCCAGGTCCTGGCCACTAGTCCAGGGGGCTCTACATTTTAATGAAATTTTAAATGAAGCTTCTTAAACATACTTTACATGCAACAATAGTTTAGTTATATATTATAGATTTATAGAAAGAGATCTTCTAAAAATGTTAAAATGTATTACTGGCAAGCGAAACCTTAAATTAGAGTGAATGAATGAAGACTCGGCACAGCACTTCTGAAAGGTTGCCGACCCCTGACCTAGACTATCCCTGACAGGTGTTTGTCCAACTTGTTTTTAAAAGCGTCCAGTGATAGTGACTCCATAACCACCTTGGAAGCTTATTCCAGAGCTTAACTACCCTTCTAGTTAGAATTTTTTTCTTACTATCTAACCTAAGTTTATGGGTTGTGCTAGGGTGACCAGACAGCAAGTGTGAAAAATCGGGACGAGGGTGGGGGGTAATAGGCGCCTATATAAGACAAAGCCCCAAATATTGAGGCTGTCTCTATAAAACTGGGACATCTGCTCACCCTAGGTTGTGCTGATGGTGGGCTTGTCCTTAGGTATTAAATATGACCTTTGTTAATTATCTCATTCTTTTCATTTGGATGAGGAATGATTTTATGGAGAGCAGAGCTGTGGATGTGTTGATGGATCAATAATTACTAGCCATTGCTGTTATGAGGCACTTTGACAAGGGCTGGGTACTGCTTTCTGTCCTCTGATGGATTTATTTTTCTCCTGATTTATTAATTATTTGTATTAGTTATGTCGAGGGTGTTAATTAAAAGAGTTAATTGTTGTACTTAAAAAGCAGTCTGGCTCATGGAATGTGCAAATTACACAGACTTTTCACCAGAATCTACTTTATTACACAAACACAGAGGCCAAATTTCTCTAGTGCGGACCAGGCTGCTTCTGTTCCAGAGAAAATGAATGGTTAATTTAAAACTTTTCCTGGCCCTTTCAAGCCTAGCAAGGGTACATGCAGCACAGACGTTAACCTGCATGCACAAACTAAACCAGCTTGGAAAGCAAGCTAGCCCCACAACACCAAAGACCAAATTCATCACTTGAGTTCAATCCCAGCTATCCAAGAGATGAATTTGGCATAAGGGCCGCACACGTTACCAGAAGAAATTATAACAGACCTCAGTGGATTTGAGTGGAGTCAGAGCAGCTGGGAAAGTCTCCCAGTAGGGAACTGGACAATGAGGGACCAAGGTCCCAGCATATCACATCTGAGCACTCACACGGGCTACATAGGTGATGTGGGACTCTGCGTCATGACCTTTTTCTATTAATCCTCACTCACGTACATGAATAAGGGGATAATCATTGGAAAAATGGAAAGGTGGCAAATTCAAAACTGATAAAAGGAAATATATTTTCCACACAATGTACAATTAGCCAGTGGAACTCATTGTCACAAGATATTATTTAGGACAAATGCTTATTAGGATTCAAAACAGGATTAGACATGTATATAGCTAACAAGAATATCCAATGTTAACAGTACACGCAAAAAAAAATTAAAAAAAAAAATTAAAAAAGCCTGACTGGATCAGACCCATGGCCCATCTAGTCCTCTAGCTTGTCTCTGTATCAGAGGGGTAGCAGTGTTAGTCTGGATCTGTAAAAGCAGCAAAGAATCCTGTGCCACCTTATACACTAACAGACGAATTGGAGCATGAGCTTTCGTGGGTGAATACCCACTTCGTCGGATGCAGGATGCATGCATGCATCTGACAAAGTGGGTATTCACCCATGAAAGCTCATGCTCCAATACGTCTGTTAGTCTATAAGGTGCCACAGGACTCTTTGCTGCTTTAGCTTGTCTTTAACAGTGGCCAGCACTAGATGCCTCAGAGGAAGATTGCAAGAACCACACAGTAGGCAGATGTGGGAGAGTCTGACCTCAGGAAAGTTTCATCCTAATCTCTATTAGAGATTGGTTTAGACCCTGAAAAATGAAGTTTTTAGCCATTCCAAAATTCTTTGTTTGCATTAGCAATTATAACTCTGGCTATTCTTGTTATCCACGTAACCATCCTGTCCCTCTTTGAATCTTATTGAGCTTCAACAACAGCATGCTGCAGTGAACTCCGCAGTCTAATTAAACAGTGAATGGAGAAGTATTATTTTGTTTTGAATTTGCTCCCAATCCACCATCTCTTAACCAGTCATAATTTGATATACTTTTATCACAAATCCCTCTTATGGTAAACAATCCCAGATTTTTCAACCTCTCTTCAGATGAGAATTTTCCCAGCCCCTTGATCATTTTCACTTTCCTTCTCTGAACCCTTCTGATCCTCCAAAATGTTTCTGGAGATGGGATGACCCACCGATCTATATGGCTTCTGCATATTTTCCATATTATTCTCCATCCCATTCCTTTTGCATCCTAACATCTTGTTTGTTTTTCTGACCCCAGCGGCATATTGAGCAGCAGTCCTCACTGGTCTGCAGACAAAGCCCAAGTCCTTTTCCTGAGCTGATACAGGTTTGGGAGAACTATAAACCCTCAGGCTTCTATGATTCAATCTCCCAGCTTGTGGTGGTTCGGACAAACCTTTCCATGTAGACAGGTTACGCCAAGCTACCCACTGCTGGATTCTGCCACCTTCCTTTGCCGCATCTGATACTGGCCGCTATTGGTGACATTTCGGGGGGCCCCTTCCATAAAAAAAGTTGCAATACTATATTCTTGTGGGATCCCCTGCGGGGCCTGGGGCAAATTGCCCCACTCCCACCCCAGCCCTGTTCCCATGTAGTGTAGCAGCAAGGGAGCACTCAGAGGCATGTTCATCCCCAGCCAGGCACAGGGCCTGAGTGTGCAGGAGCTGCCACCACCCTTGTAGGGAACATTACAGGCTTGCCGGGACATGCAAGCTGCCCTCTGCTCTGGCTCATGTCGGGGAGGGGGATGGCCAGCCGTTGGCTGGAGCATGCCTTGGTGGGAGGCGCTGGGCCATTGCAGCAGGGGGCTGAGTAAGGGGCGCAGGGTGCGGGGGGGGTCCACAGCCAGATATGTTACCCCCCACCTGTGGTTGCGCGGGGTCTTGCCCGGGGTCACCTCCCACCACTGGTGCTGCGGCCAGTGCTGCAGCCGGCAGGGGGCGCAGTGAAGCACCCTCAGCTGCTCATGGGGCGTTGCACGGCAGCGCCCCTTGTGGCCGATGCCCGCACCTGCACCTCCGCTCCCGACCCGCCTCCCAGTCCCTCGGCGACGTCAGTTGGCTAGGGCGTACACCTTAGCGACCGCCGCGCAGCCTCCCTTGCTGGGTGCCATGGAGAGCGCTGTCTGATTGGCTGAAGATGCTGTCGCTCGTGGGAGAGGAGGCGGGACGGAGGTGGTGCGGGGACCGGCGATTGGCCGGCACTCCCATGGGCGGGACGGCTCCGGTCCGCTGGGGTTGGTTGTGCCGGACAGTGGCGGGTGCAGCGTCCGTATTGCCGCTGTGCCCTCCTCCGCCGTCGCTGTCCCGGCGAGCCCCGTGAGCGAGCCCAGCCCCTCCCCCGGCTCCGGGGCGCGGAGCGGAGCCGCAGCGGGACCATGTCGGCCAAGGACGAGCGGGCCAAGGAGATTCTGAGGGGATTCAAGCTGTATCCGGGGGGGCCGGTTCCGGGAGCCCCTCGCGTGTGGGGGGGCGGGGAGCAGGCCCCCCCCCAGGTGCTGTCACCGCGCGCGGAGCGCCCCTCGCCCGGGCTGGCACCGTGCCCGCCCCCTGGACCCAGGAGCTGGTGGCGGATCCTGCTGCCCCGCCACCCCCAGAAAGGGTGGGGAAGCCCCGCGGAGCCATTGCAGGGCTCCGGGGTGTGTGCCCCCCAGGTCCGTGAGCTGTGCTGGGTTGTGCCTTTCGTGTTGCGCTAGAGGGCGAGAGCGTCAAGCGGTCTGTGATCGCAGGTCCCCTGGTCACGCTCGCCCGCCCCTGGTTTCTGGCGAGTTGAGCTGCTGTCTGGAGCTGTCCAAGGGGAGGGGGGCTGCTGGACAGCAGTCAGGGCAGCCTGGGCTACCCTGGAGGCCTCGCTGTGCTCCCGCGCTGTGATTTTAGGTTTGGCTCTTGCTGGGAAATCAGACCCTGGAAGAGGAAAAGAAGCGTAGGCTGGTGTGTTCATGCGGGCGGAGTGTTGAGAATACGGTGATCACTGGCTCTTAACAGTCATTTCCCTCTGTCAGATCCCTTCTTTCCCAGCCTTAAGTTCTAAATAGCTCCTGCAACTGAAGGACCCATGTCTGCCTGGAAAGGAAACACCTAATTTCAAATTTCCACAGCAATGTAGATAAGTATCTTCTTCCTTTTGTTAACCAAAAAGCTCCCTTATTTTCTGGTGCCTAACTGGTAGTGGGATCTGGCATGTCTTGCTATTTCTAGGGGGCTAGTTGTGTGTAATTAGTAATATGGTAATATCGCCCTTCTGTGGGACTCACTGTAGCACATCTTAGATTTGACTTTGCATTATCTAACTCTGAACACATTGTTGAGTAAACCTGGGCAAGAAGGAGAAATAAGAGCCTGGATTCCTCACCTACCCAGCATTTCAGTAAAAGGGTGGACAGATGCCATCTAAAAGGGGGAGAGAGGGTGCATGTGTGTGAAAGGCGTAGGAGAAATAGGGTAAGTTTATTTTTAAAACTCTAACCTTTCCATTTTTCAGTATAATTAATATAAAGCAGAAGTGGGCTGGTCTTGCCCCACCTTTGGGCACTGGGGAAACTCTAGTTACGGCTCAAATTCAAGAATGCAGAAGTTGAAGCACCATCTTATATGATACTATAGTATTTTTGGACACTTCACTTGTTCAGACTTTTTCTGCATCAATTTGTGTATAATCTCTAACAGCTGTGGCATGATGTTCTGAGCTGCTATATGTGGGATTTAGTTAAATAGCTACTGTCAGAGTGCAAGCATGTGTTTCTCTCTGGGGAACTATGGTATTTTTTCCCCTCTTCGAAGTAGTGATTCCCAATACCCAATCAGGCTTTTTAAAAAAATTCTTTCCAGAGTAGCAGCATTGGAAATTCTTCCTTGTATGTTTAGCTGTGATGTTTCAGTTGTCAAGAAGATTGTTAACAGAAGGCTGAGAAGTTCAGGCTATTAGAGAAGATTAAGCTTTTCACAAGTTCAGGCTAATAAGTTAGACTCTTGGTTATGTCCCACTGTTTGAGACCTAAGAAGTGCCAGAGCATAACTCTAGCCTCCAGTTTTTATTTGGACTTCCAGCTTCTGCAGGCTAGGAAATTTAAGCAGCTGTATTTCAGTGATGGATGAAATAATCTCTGCATAGAGTTGATTAAAATAGTAACAAGCTTTTTTCAGTTTTAGGACAGGAAGATACCATGCAAATATAAAAGACAAGGTGGGTGAGGTAATATCTTTTAGTGGACCAACTTCTCTCACCAACAGAAGTTGGTCCAATAAGATACTACTCCACCTACCTTCTCTGTAATTTCCTGAGACTGACACGGCTACACCACCACTGCACATGCAAATAAAATTAAATTGTCTCCACTTGACAGTGTAGGACTAAAGTAATTAATTTTAACAGATTATGGCCCAGCCTAGTAGCCCAATGATGGTGCTCAGCATGGTCATGTAGGAGCAACACAAATTGAATTTTTTATGTATCAGAGGGGTAGCAGTGTTAGTCTGGATCTGTAAAAGCAGCAAAGAGTCATGTGACACCTTATAGACTAGCAGACATTGAAGCATGAGCTTTCGTGGGTGAATACCCACTTCGTTGGATGCATGAATTTTTTATTTGCTCCCTGGAAGTGACAGGGTCTTGGAGCATTATAGAAGTTCAGCCCTGATGGGTGAATAGACAAAAGGCAAGTATCACATGGAAAGTGATCCATTTGGCACATCAGAAAACAGCATTTAGGTACTTAAAGAAGCTCTATCTAGTCTTCATTTGAAAGGCTGCTCTCTGACCCAATAGCTAGATAGCAGGGAATAAAGACCATTGGGCCTGAGGAAAAAGGAGGACCTTCTGCAAAGATTTCACAAGTGGAACTTTTATAAAAAGGGAGAGTTAAAGCAATTCTTTTAATCATTAATTGAAGAACTGTCTTGCCGAGTCATCAAAAAAAATGCACATGGATGAACAGGCGTTGTTTGTCCCTGAGGAAGACATTGAGTCATTGCATCCTTCACACAGGAAGCTACTCATGCACAGAATGTGGTGACATTCTGTAGAGACATTTGATCAGCTAAAATTTAAGATTTCCTCTTTAAAGAGTGGTCACATTCTAGAAAACATTTAAAAGAAATACTAAGTTGTTGCTGACTCTGAAGCTATTTATGGGACTCTAGTTTCCTTACTAGGAAGAGAGTCCTGAAAGTGTGCCATCTCTCCTAGCGTGCAGCATCTCCCCTATCAGCAGTGGGGAGGGAAATGTTCCTCATCATGCTAGTTTCCTTATGTCATGAGATGAGTTTATAGAGTAGAGAATTTCATTGGTAAAGCAGGCTTGTTAAATTATTGCTTACTATAACATAGAACAGACATGTTAACTAGATGTCACCCTGGATAGTTAGTTTTCTCAGATACTGTTTATCTGTGGTTCTTCAGAAAAGCCAAATGCAAGTTTTCCAACTGATTATAATAGGATTCTGTGTTAGTTAAATTGTCGTAGAAATCTACTCAGACTTGCATGGCTGAGGCATGATTTCCTTCCTGTATGATGGTAGCACAGAAACATGCTGTGGGTAGAGTTGGTAAAAACTCAAGCCAGAAGCATCTGTTCCATTCTCTTGCAGCCCTATATTTGCCATTCTGTTTGTTTCCAAGGTGTTTTGTTTTTTTGTTTAAAACATTGAGTATTTAAGGCTTTCAGGTAAATGGAGGATAGACATGGGTAATCTCACCTGTGTATCTTAGGTATTTATATGGCACCCATCCACATTATATGGGTATGTCTTAAATAACTTATGGGTTTGGTACCTAGAAACAGATGGAAAAACCTATAACCACCAAACAATTTGATAGCTTGTCGTCTCTTATAAATTAAACTAGACTGCTTAATGGCTTAGTCTGTTTATAAATTCTTTGATGGCACTTTGCTGTAGGCAGCAATCGTGTTATACTTATAAAGAGTATCTACAAGCTAGTCCTTGCTTTGGAAAGCAATTTAGTTGCCTCATGCTAAACAAGTCATTAGTTCTATAGGTAACTGAGGATACATTCCTTTTGGCAATACTAGCCAAGACCCTAGTTCTGCAAGTGTGTGCGCACAAGTAGTTTTGTTGACTCACGTGCGTAAAGTTAAGACTGCTTAAGTATTTGCAGGATCAGTGCCTAATATTTTATCAAGCTACAGAACAGATTCTGAAGGCACTAGGATTTCTGGAAAGGAAAGAGCTTTATGGGCCAACTTGAGTGCCCCCTTACTGGTTATCTGAATCTCATTTACCTTTGGCACTGAATATCCTTCAATATTTGTTCTGCCATCTTATCTTTGGAAATAGTTTATACCCTTAATTTCAATGTCTTCATTTAGCAGCCTTTCCCATGCAAGAGTAGAGACCTGAAGGAAGACTCAGTTTTCTGTGACTTATGTCCTGGCGATTGAACAGTTTCTGTAAATTGGCTATCATCAAACCGCTTGGTAATTTGGAATCACTCTATTGGGTTCCCTCTACATCTCTTCTGTAGGGTGTAAAATACCCAGGTAATAAAGAATTGCATGGGGAAACTAAGAACAGGTTGATTATAGCCAAATTCTGTTTTAAGTCCGGTAGACCTATTTTTGTTTATCCTTCCATTTAGTGGCAGCATCTGTATTGTTAATCAGATGTGTTTGGTCATAGGTTTTAGTGGTTGATATATGTTTGACTCTTAAGGCAGCATTTCTCAAATGGTGGATTCCGGCCCACTAATGGGTCCCACATTCCCCAGATGAGCTACCTACCTCCTGCCTATGCTCTCACTTCTCCTGGGCAGCAGTGTGCAGGATCCAGGCAGCAGCAGCAGAGGAAGTGCTGGGGGAAGAGATGAGATAGTTGTAGGTCCCTTTGATGGAGTGGAACTCACCACTCCGGCACCTTTTACCAGCTGTCATGGGAATTAGCTCTTCTCGCCAGTGTGCCCTCTTCTGGTAGTGCCTCACTGCCATCACTACTGCTCTGGAACCCACATCACTCCCAGGACTATAGCATCCTCTTTAATGACAGCTCTCCCGCTGTGCCGCACTCTGTTGTCCCCCCTTCCAGGGGAATGTCACAGTCTCTTGGTCCAACCACTTCCTCAGGAGCAAGTGGGGATAGGGGGCATGTGGGCCCACCCACTACTCCAGGTCACAGCCCAAGGACCCTATAGATAGCCACCACTTGTTGCATCCCCTCCAACTCCTCTGTAGGTCACCCTGGGCCACTTCCTCATGATTCTAGCACCCTCTTTGCCCTTGCCTCAGCCTGCAGATCCCTGCAGCTCACCAAGAGCTGCCTTTAGCTCCCTAGGTCTCTGTCCAGGATGTTTGTGGTCTTCAGCCTGCAAGGCAGCTAGTCCTCCTCAAGCTCCAGGAAGTGACTGAAGCTGCTCTGCAGCCCTTCTTATATGGGCCAGCCCAGCCCTGATTGGCTGTCTCCTGCACAGCCTCCCAAGGGCTCTATTAACCCTTTAGAGCCTAGTGTGGGGCAGGCACCCCATCACAAAGAGACAAAATGCAGTTGACTTGTTGCCTTAGTGAGGAGTTTGGTAACCACCGTCTTAAGGGACCATAGTTCAGTTCGTAAGAAACTGCTCTTAGTAATGTCTTAATCCAAAACAGTAAAAACCCTACTTTTGTTTCATAGCCTAGTTAAGGTTCCTAAATGTAACTTCCCAAGACACTTAATAGCAAGCAAATACTGCCCAAGATACTCTAAACTTTATTGTGTCCACATGCAGCAGTACTTAAAAAATTTACATGTGCCAAGTGCTATAGCGGGGTAGGCAACCTAATGCAGCACGCAAGCTGATTTTCAGTGGCACTCACACTGCCCCGGTCCTGACCACCGGTCCGGGGGTGCTGCATTTTAATTTAATTTTAAATGAAGCTTCTTAAACATTTTAAAAGCCTTATTTATTTTACATACAACAGTAGTTTAGTTATATATTATAGACTTATGCAAAGAGACCTTCTAAAAACGTTAAAATGTATTACTGGTACGCGAAACCACTTCTGAAAGGTTGCCTACCCCTGTGCTATGCAGACGGTTATCAGGGTAGGGTAAAATTACATATGGGGGTTTGCATTTGAGGCTGTTCCATATTTTAGCATGTAGACACTCCACAAGACTTATGGAACCAATGCTTGTTCAATTTGATTTCAGGGACTCTGTAACCCCTCCCTCATGCAAGGGCTTTGCATGCCCTCTCTCTCCATTCTTCCCTCCACCACATGCTTGGGGGCTGTGTCCCCCTTCTCCCTATTCCTGGGTCCCCATTTTTCCCATGCCCTGGACTGTGTGCGCCTCCATTCCAAATATCAAGGCTTGCTCATTCTCTCCTCCCCCATGCCAGGGACTGTGTGTTCCCACTATATCATTGTTCTCTATTCTCACTCCATGTCAGGGGAAGTGGAGACAGAGAGACCCTATGCTTCTCATCATTATTTCTTCTTTCTTGTTGGGGGAGTCATTCAGGGTGTCAGCATGTTCAACTGTATTGGGAGGATGGGCAGAGATAAGGTGGAGGGGTTACGCTAAAAGGTATTAATGGGTTCTTGGATCTATAGACAATTACAGACCTCCATTTCCCCCTTCTGGTTTTCAGATTTTCACCAAAGTTAATAGGGATCCGTCCCCTGACGTCTAGAACATTTCCTGAAGTTTTAGAATTAATCTCATGCAGTATTCAAAAGTTGTTACACTCAGCTAGATGGCACTTCTATGTTTGGGTGTATGACAACAGCTCAGAGGTCTTTAACTATGTTTGCTTGCCTTTAAGCGCTTGCTTGCACTTTGCAAGTGGAGGTGATAAGTGACAGTTCAACCTTAACTGAGTTTTGAAAGTAGATTGTGGTTTGGAATTTTCTAGTGGTATAAAAAACACCTTGAGTAGATAAGTGAAGACAATTTCTAAAGTTTAAAGAGGTGGGTCACTAGTTAAAGGAAAGAGGGGGCTGCTGGCCAAGCTAATTATGGCT
Organism: Chelonoidis abingdonii; assembly: GCF_003597395.2. Taxonomy (NCBI): domain Eukaryota; kingdom Metazoa; phylum Chordata; order Testudines; family Testudinidae; genus Chelonoidis; species Chelonoidis abingdonii. The sequence goes on along the minus strand of NC_133776.1, from coordinate 6,897,004 downwards.
TCCGTGGTGCTCTGCCCCACACCACTCACTTTACTACATACATTAATTTAAAAAAGTGCTAAAACCCATAGCAAAGTAGGGTGTGGGTGCCTCTTGAGTAGCAGCTATCATGGTTCCACCACGGATGCCTGACCCACCAGGCCACAGTACCTCCCACCCTACTTAACAGATCTTCTGTCTTATTTATTCCAGCTAAAACTTTTGGACAGTAGGGCTGCTTTTGCACTTACAGATGACAGAGTGTTATGCAAGTCTCAAAGTAATTTGTATAATGATTATAACTTGCTCACCTGTGTGTTTTGCCTAACTAAATGCAGAGGACCACATCTTGCGTCATTTGAGTCAGTGGCAAAACTCCTATAGATTTCAAAGAGGCCAGGATTTGACCCAGAAATTTTAGTCAATTTATACAAGCTGATAAGGTACAAAATCTACCACTTTAGGCAGAGCTATAACTAGAAGACTCATATAAAGTTTCTTGTGCAATGTGTGTCAATAATCTGTTACTCAGTTAGGTCACTCAGAAAACAGACTTGTCCACATTTTGCACAATTATAGGTCAAGAGGCAAGTTGATGAGGAATGCAGGAACAGCAATTTTACTAGATTCTAGGGTATCCTTTCACTTTTGAAAGTTAGCCCTGGCTAGCTCAGAGGAAACAGCGCCCTCCCCCGAAAGTGTAATTGTCACAGTGTTGTCTAGTGTCCATCTAATAGCAATTGCATTAACTTTCACCATTCTGCCCCTTGGAAATGGCCTCTCGAATGGGCCAGTTGTGGTCTATTACAAATTTGATGATGCAGTTTCAATTTAATGGACAGTAAAGTTTCCTTTTGAAACTTTAGCAGTCAAAGTTTAAGGTGTTCAGAAAAGATCTAGTTAATGGCACTAACCCTAAACACTGGAACTTGAGGAGGTTTTGAGATGGTGAGTGGGGAGAGCATTACAAGCAGTTGGTTGCAACCATAACTATAATGGCTACTACCCTTCCATAATAGGAAACATATGACAGGAAACCCTAATGCTTCCATCTGCAAGAGAGCTCTGTTATGTGCCTCTTATAGAAATTGTTTATGATGCACTCAGCCTACATAATACCGGTTTCTTCCCCCACTGAAGTGCCCAAGACAAGAATAGCTCATAACTTTAACTACAACCCATTTTCTTCACATAGCTGATGCTTGAGATCAAGAATGCTTAACTACATGGGAAACAAAGGGTTAGCAGGTTTCAGAGTAGGGTTAGTAACAAGCCGTTTCAGAGCTAGAGAGATATGGAAGGAGTTAGTTAAAATTTCAAACTAGTGACCTGTAGCTTAAAAGCTAAGAGTGAATTTTCTTCAAACTTTGCAAGAGCCTGGATTTCAAGTTAAATTCAAGATTTCAGATTAAATAAACTTTTAAAGCCAAAAAATTAGAGAAGTAGATGAGGGATTTATGGTAGAGACCATCTTTTTGTCTTGTTTTTGTATAGAGCTAAGCATAGTGGGGCCCTGGTCCATGAGTAGGACTCCTAGGTTTTATGGTAATACAATAGTAAAATAAAGGAACCTGGTTGCATCCTTAACTATGGAGAGACTGCCACTTGTCACACAATGTTTGAATTAGCAGTCCACACTTGTCTTAAGATAAAGCTGAAGTTTTGCTTATTGTTTTTATGAACTGCTGTTTTGTTTTCCTAGGAGGCGCGTGTTTGAAGAATAATTACTATATCTACTTTAGGTAATCTAGTTCTAGCAGCACTATTTCGGTGTACACACACCTCTGTATTGATGTAGTAAGTCACATCCAGCAGAGCTGAGATCTTTTATAAAAGATGATAATCCCTGATGCTGCAAACTTGTAAAAAATAAACATGTAACATTTCATAGTGGCATACAAGTTACTTGTCTGACTGAATGAGTAAATGATTAAACTTCATCTTATCCAGGGCCGGTGGAACCTATTAGGTGACCGCCTAGGTCGCCTAGGATTTGGGGGGCGGCATTTTCTTTGGCAGCGACTGCCGTGGCTGGATCTTCGGCTGCCCCCAGGAGCTGCTGGCATTTAGGCGGAAGGAGCTGGGACAGGGGGGCACGGGGAGGGCCGCCTGCAGAAAGTAAGGGAGGGGGGTGGCACGCAGGGGAACTCCCTGCCCCAGCTCACTGCTGCTCCGTCTCCTCCCTGAGCACGCCGTGGCTGCTTCACTTCTCATGCCTCCCAGGCTTGCGGCGCCTAAGCTGATTGGTGCCGCAAGCCTGGGAGGGGGGGAGAAGTGAAGCAGCTACGGCGTGTTCGGGGAGGAGGCAGAGCAGGGGTTGCCAGCTGCTGCATGGGTCTCGGGGGCGGGGGAGAGAGCTTCAGGGTGGAGTGGGGGAGCTGCTGCAGGGGGATGCCTCAGGGCTTGGGGGAGGGTGCAAGGTGGAATTTTTGCCTACGGCGTGAAACATCCTTGCACCACCTCTGATCTTAGCCTATGTTTTTAGTACCCCAGATGGTGTAGCAAAACTCTCTTATTAAATATCAGTAGTATGTGTAAGTAAATGTAGAGAAAGGCTTTAGGAAGTTTGAGTAGGTCCTTCTTACAAGACTAATTTATGCAGTAAATGCCTTGATAACCTGGTGATCTAGGCCAGGTGTTTTTGGCCACTCTAGTTATTTTATTTGAATAATTAAATGTCCAGGTATTAACTGCTGTGGTGCTTGTTTATAGCATCTTGATATGTGGACATCTCCGAATGGGAATTGTTTAAGGAAGAGTGTTAACTGTTTCTGAAAATTGACTTCTCAAGTTAGACATGTGAAAGATGATGATGTCAGGAGATTTGCATTCTGTTCTCTGCTCTTCCTTTAACTGTGAGAGAATTTTGGAAATGTCATTTAACTTCTTCCTCCCTTCTCCCCCTCCATCTGGAAAGTGAGGATAATATCTTTGTGGGAGTTGCAGCTTAGTTCATATTCGTAAAGAGTGAAGATCCTCCAACAGAAGGAGATAGAAAAGCACGAAATGTTTGAACACAGAGGCGCCAAAACACCTTGGAAATAACGTGTAAATGGACATACACACACATCTAGCACAGAAGGGCTTATTTCTGGGCTCCTGTATGGAGGCATAAAAGGAGAACTTGAAGATTGGTACTCGGTATTAAAAAAAAAACCTAAACTTTGTAGTTTTCTGCACTTTTCTCCATCTAAGGTTGGTATAAAAAATTAGTTGTTTGAGAGCAGAATTGATTCCTCAGTCCTCCGTACCTGTCAGTTGTTCAAACACTTAATCACTTTGAAACATTTAAATAAGTGATCCTACTAAAATAGCAACTTGTGTTTAGATTTGTGATGCATGTGCACCTGCAATGCTTGACATTGAATACAATCACTTCACACAGATTAAATACCTTTTATAGTCTTTGTGGTGGCCACCTAAACATCTATTTCACTGTGGCTTTTCCATAAACAGGTACCTGTTAGGAATAAAACAGAAATCAGTTCTCTCAAATGGTTCAAGGAACCTCTGCAAGTTAACTAAACAATATCCTCAACCATTTGTTATTGTCTTAAGGCCGACTACATTATGCCCAGTTTTGCTTGGAAATGATGTACAGCAACTGAGGTTCTTTAGAATTACAGTGGGAGCCAAAGCTGAACGTTCCAACTGCAGGACTTTTAAAACCTTGATTGACAGACTAGGATTTTCACTATGACAATGATAGAATTCAGTGTAGGAAAGCTCTGATAAAAATGTTTTGTGCTGTGGCTGAATACGGAAATGTAGAAAGAATTCATTGATAGCATCAGATTAATTCAGCCTTAGGGGAACATAGAAGTTAACTACATGCATGATTTTAAGACATCAGAAGGGGTGATGATACCAGGAGGAGGGCAGGATAGAGTAATGAGCAAGAATAAGTGGAATTTTGCTTAAATTTACTTGACCTTAAAGTTGTTAGAAAAAAAATGTTACATGGGATAATGCAAAGCTATTCAGTTATTCAAGCCTGCGATTTTGTGACACCCATGTATTGAAGGATAGCAAAGATAACTTTGAGCAAGACAGCATCACCCATTAAAGATCATGATGGTGCAGTGGATAATACAGTTACGTTGTTGATTCCGTAGCTATAGTAGTAGTAAATAGGACAGCTCTCAGGGGTACCCCCAGACAGTTCTCATGAAGTATGCACAACTGACTCACTTTAATTTTGCATGAAGTCACAGATATTTGGCCTGGTGCCTCTCTGTCATGATAGAGCAGCTACCTGGCCAAATTTCAATGAATGGTGTTGCAAAATCACTTGGTTTGGGGGCCCTCTCAAATAGGATGGGTGGCCTAGGCAAACTGCCTCTTTTGCCCCACCCAACTGAGGGCAACACTGGCAGTCTGTGAATGGTGTTCTGCATGAAACCCACCTGATTTATGATAGTGTGGATGTTTGTTCATTCAGGCTCAGTATCTAGTACTGTGAATTTTTTCTATGTACTGCAGCAAGACTGCAGGGGGTCCTTACACCTTAATCACAAATTAATGTGTACAAGGCTCAAATAGATTGCCTCTTCTTCACTTCAGAAAACTTGATTTAAGCCTTGCTTGACTTAAGGATAAATGTGCATGGACTTAAGAAACCCATCCCATATCAGTGTCAGAAATTTCTAGTTAAAAGACAAACTATTGAACGGACAGTCAGCTTCAGATACTTTTTGGATGAATCATTGAAGTTTAAAAAAAATACTAGGTTGGACAACAGTCAAAAACTTCATGAGAGAGAGAGATTCATTCTGTGGGTGGAAAATCATGTCAAGTTAGTTACTTCCCTGGTTTTATTAAGAGGACTGTTTCTATTAATGCATTTGCATGGACTGTTGGTAGTTCTTCATAAGCATAGGACTCAGAAATGCCCACACAGTTTCCAAAATACATCTAATCAAAGTGGGAAGGAGTTTGTGTAAACAGGTACAGGAGCAAACTGAATAGTTTGCAAGCCAAGACAGTAAGGTAGTTATTTTCCTTGTGACACTTAGGGAACTCTTCCATTGCAATTCATGTTGTTTTCACTGAACATACAGTGTAGGGAAAGAGATCGGCATTTTAAAAATGAAATTCTAAAGCACTTCTGGATGTTACTTTTTATTGCAGATGATCCTAGATTGCCTTTGTTTTCCTCTTGACACATCTCATGTCAGGCTGACGTTCTTAACTATCATGGGATAGGCAGCTTCTTCTGGAACCTAATAACAGTACTGATGGCTCCCCTGGAGGAGTTCTCTTAGAGTGACCAGATGTCCTGATTTTATAGGGACAGTCCTGATTTTTCAGGGCTTTTTCTTATATAGGCACTTTTTACCTCCCACCCTCTGTCCCGATCTTTTACACTTGCTGTCTGGTCACCTTAAAGTTCTCTCCTCCCAGAAATGAGTTTGTTTGCCTCTGCAGTTCTGGTCAAGTGTGTTCCTTTCCTCCTGGACTAGGAGAACTGGGGTTCCCTGTATGGCAGGTTACCGTGTTACTGTTAAATCTCTAAACTGATGGTCATGTGGTTTTTCATAGTTACCAAGGTCTCAGAGAAATATTTAAGTGCTCATCTGTTTATTTCCCACATGAAATTATAATGCTCTGCAGGCACAGCAATCAGTTGTGATGTCATAAACAGGATTCTGACACCATGTGGGGGAATTAGCAGCAGGCACTGGTGAACTCTTAGAGTGAAAGACCTGGTTCTCTCACAAGTCTCTCTCATAGCGTTCTTATATTTTTAGCCTTTTTTACTATCTGCAAGTTGTCTGTGGCCTTTTGAAGAACGAGTTTCCTTCATTCTAGAAGAGGGGCAGATTTTCTTTTTTTTTTTTAAAAACAGTCCCTGTCTCTAGTTTATGTTAATTGTACGAAAGCACCCCCAGCTATAGTGTACTATTCTCATTGGACACATGCAAAGTGTTACTTACATTGCTAATTCAAGGGAGGAAATAGTCATTTAACATCTCCAGAAAGGAATGATTTTATCTGCTTTCCTTCTTCCATACAGACTTATTCTAATTCATTAAACACTTTTGCATTGAGCACTGTTGCATTATTTTAATGACTTTAAACCGAGCTTTATAGAAGAAACACTGAACCTTGATTGGTTTTCTCAGAAGTGAAAGAGGAACTAGCTCACAGTTCTTCGAGAGATGTCCCTGTGGGTGCTCCACTTTGGTGTCGGTGCGCCCCTGCGCCTTTGATCAGAGATTTTTACAGCAGTACTCCTACCGGCCACGCATGCTTAGAACCTGTCACTCACTCTGAGTATGTCACTAGAGAGCATGCGCACCAGTGCATGTGGCGAGCACGCGGCACACACTTGAGTTGAATGGACATGAGCATAACGCATGTCAAGACCCAGTACGGAAAAACAGGTAAGTCTTCAGTCACAGGAATGTCTTTTCATACCTGAGCTATTAGGCTCTATAGAGAATCTCAGCAACTTGATAAGGCTTTTAAAGGAGCTTTTCATTTAACAACATAAGAAAATTGTTAAGCACTCTAATAGCATAACTCCACTCCAGAGTTGGCATTCATGGACTGTTGTTGTCAGCTATTTACGAGTGATTGAATGCAAAAGGATCTGGAAAAACTGACTCTGTCCATATGCACTCACAGCGCACTGGGCATTGATAGTTCGTATGATTACGATAAGTTTATCTATTGAGGGGTGCAACTCTTGTCGGAGTAAAAGGCCAGCACCGGGTATTCTATTTCTTTAAAAAATGGATTTCTATCGTTACCTCATTACATTATGGTTTGTAGGGGTATTTGTTGTTGCCATTAGTCGCACCATAAAAAATTGTTGAAAAGGTTTTAAGAGGAGATCATCACCAGTAAATAAGAAGGTTGGCGGCGGCTATTCCACTGCTACTGAACTGAGTCGGATGCATTAAAGTCAATTGAACAATTCTCCCCAGCCTTGCCCATTTGCTACTTATTGCATAGGCAATGTGAAGCAAGGATAGTATTTTGCACTTAATTATGGGATCACGCCATCATTCTTAAAAACTAATTAAGTATTATATTATTTATAAGGATTAGTTCAGGTTGAGTTATTCCCATGAATCAAATGTAATTTATCCTAATCCTTGCTTGTTATTTATATAAGTTAGGGCAAAATATAGAGTCCTAGTGGTGCATATATGTACAATTATTTAACTACTTAGCACGGGTGTGAGGGATGTGACTAGCCAGTATTGCATCATCAGAGGAAGATCATTAGGCCTTATCATTCCATCATAGGGCAACCAGGCATTACTCTGCACCTTAGGGAAGAATCACTTGCTAGGCTGTATGGCCAGAAAGAGACTTGGTTCAGGAAAATGAACGAAATGGATTTTTGCTCAAACAAGCAGGAAAGCCTGAATTGGAATAAGAAGAGACTCGGTCTTAGAAGAGGGAAAAGTTAGATTGGCAATGGCTGGAGTCTGCCAGGAGAGTTCTTAGAAAGGAAATACTGAATGGCTAAAACTGCCCTGCTAAGAGGACGCGTAATTGCAGAGTATGGACTGGCAAGATAAGATATTTTAATTAAACCATCTTGAGTTTAAACGTTGCTATAATGTTGTATGGTAAAGACTTAGAAAGGATCTGAGAGCGACTTGCTGCAACATAACTGGGGGCTGTTGAAGCCTCTAATCACATGAGGAACAATTGGGCCACTGACTTGTGAAAGAGAATCCGGGAGTTGATTTGGCTTTGCGATCTTCAAAACGTTTTCCTTCTCCAACGTTGGTGATTTGTTGCTGTTATTTTGGGTGGAACTTAAATACTCTACAGCTTTATGGGCAGTTCAAGTTGCACGTAGGGCCTATAGGCGTGCAAACTGACGGTGATCTCCTATGGCATTTCCTCCCTGAATGTTCAATAACGAGTGCTGAGCTATTGCGTCATATGGGTACACGGTATATACATCAATACTGTCAACAGTCGAGAGTGAGTTAATACTTTATTTTTCGAACACGGCATGGGGGCTCATGGTTAAACTCAGGAACTGTTCTGTTGGCACGAATTGTCAGATATTTAGCAAGTTGTCCAACCTTGGTTTTAATTATGTGGGGCACTTCGTGCAAGTTCTCAGTTCTTGCTTATGAATGTTCTGTAGATTATTAAAGTGATGGATTAGAGCCAACCCTACGGTACACCTTGATCGGTTGTTGAATATTAATAGATATACTTTACGATGCCAGTATAGCCGATTGGTTTCAGCATATACCTACTTCCTAACCTGAAAAGGTGTACCACAGGAAATTACGTGAAAGTCTGACCATATGTCATGCTTTCTTGTTTGTGGGCTTCTCAATGAATGTCCTGAGTAGAACTATGTCTGAAGTCTTTACATCTTTAGTCGTAGAGCAGCACAGGCGGCAGCGCCGGTGCAATGTAATGCGAACTACTACCAAAATATCAGAATTGGTACACTTATTTAATTCTGGATCATATATAGTGTCAAGGTTAGATGACTGCCAAGAAATAACCTATATTTTAATCACAACGCGAAGTAGGAGGGGAGGAAGGTGGTAGTGGGGCAGACCACCCACAGGGACACTCATCTCGAAGAACGTCAGTTACTGCACAAGGTGAGTAACTCCTCTTCTTCGAGAGAGATGTCCTGTGGGTGCTCCACTTTAGGTGACTTCAAAGCAGTGTATTCAAGGAGGTAGGGATCTGCAGGCATGCAGAATGCCGTAAACAATATCGCCCGCCAATCGAGTGTCAGAGAGGGGCCTTGAGTAAGGGCATAGTGGAGTACGAAGTTGAGTGGAGAGACCAGGTGGCTGCCCTACTGATGTCTGACAAAGGTACTCTGCGTAGGAAGGCTACAGAGGTAGATACAGACCAGTGAAATGTCCTGATCAATGCGGGAGATGTACGTTCCTATCTGATAACAGAGACGTATGCACTCAGAGAGCCATCTCGAAAGCCTCTGAGCAGAATAGCCAGGCCCTTGAACGATCCGCAAATAGAGACAAAACAGTCCAGGAGAGCCTCGGAAGGTCGTGTTTGTCCAGATAAAAGGACAACGCCCTACGCACACATCAGGTGTGTGCATCGTGGCTCAAAGGAGTTTGTGTGTGGTTCGGGAAGAAAGTTGGTAACAGCAGAACAACTCGCCTTGAAGAAGAGGGCACATGGTGGATCCACCGCAAAGCTGCTATCTTGCTGCCGCTCTGGCGAGGTCACAGGCACAAAAGGCTGTTTTCATTGAGAGGTGAAAAGGGAGCAGGTGGCAAGGGTCAAAGGGTTGGTGAGTTAACAGGACAATACTAGGTGAAGATCCCATGGAGGGGTAGGTGACTAACATCTGGATATAGGGTTTGGCGTGCCTTCAGGAAACTTGGTGAGGGACGAGCGGTGGCTTAATGTCTGGGTATAGGATTAGGAGAGGCGCAGTGCCGAGGAGAGGCACGCTGCCGGCACGGTGCTTTTGCAGTGCTGAGGAGCAGCACGCTGCCAGCACCGCAGCCGCTTGGTGTGCCCAGGAGGAGTGCGCTGCCGGCACTGCGTCCGTTTGCAGTGCTAGGAGGAGCACGCTGCTGGCACGTGGCCATTTGCGGTGCCCAGGGGAGTGCACTGCTGGCACTGCGGCCCATTGGCAGTGCCAAGGGGACAGGAGCGACAAGGACCTCCTGACATGGGAGGTCGGGTCTGCCTCAGTGCTCTGTGAGAGCTGTGGCTTAGACATCAGAAAAAGCTGAGGCACCTGCTTGGTGTTGTCAGCACAGAGGGTAGGGATCTCACGGGAGACCCCCTACCCTTGTTAAAGTCTCTCCTGTGAGACTGTTCTGCTTCTTGCCTCCGCTCCAGGGAGGGTAAAGCAACGCGCCCCCCAGTTGATTCTGGGGGGCGCATGTAGGAGGGATTGACCTTTCCCATCTCCAAAACGTCTGCTTAGCTCGTCGGCAGTGGTGTATCATCACGCCTAGGATGTAAACAGCTGATATCTGGATGGTTTGCAAGGCACCAATTCCCAGATTTCATGGTCCACTGAACAAGACGAGAGTGGGAATAAGCCCTCCTTGTCTGTTGACATAGAAAGCAGGCAACGTGTCTGTTATTTATGCGTAAATGCTGATCTTGATAGTGGGAGGAGAACGGCAAGCATTCCGGATAGCGCGAAGTCTAGAAACGTATGTGATAGGGGCTCGGAGTGGAGACCATAGCGTGTACTGTGTGGGAGAGATATGGGCCCCAGCCCGGTGAAGGATCGTCGCGTTGTACATCATCAACAGTTGGTGGACGTCTGGAGGAAGGGACCCAGAACAGAGGTTGTCAGGGACTGTCCCACTGTATGACAGAGTCTTGCCCGGTACGGTATGGCAATGATTTGTTTATTGAATACACATTGGTTGGTAGAATCGGGCCAACGCAAGCTGGACACCTCATGTGGAGACATGCATTCTGGACCACGAAAGTGCCACGAGGCCATGTGCTCATAGTTAGAGGATCAGCGGCGGTGACCAGGGCTGCTGTGAAGCCTTGCAGCCCAGCAGTTGTAAGTATTGACACGGCGTCGGGTGGAAGGGAAGCCGCTCCGTTCTGGATTGAGCCTTGCTTCTATAAATCCCAGGCGTGGTAGACTTAAGTGTGATTGTTGTCTCATTTATTTGTGCAGCTCCAGGGATTGAAACGCATCGATGGTGATTTTTATGAAGCGGAGGGTCTCGCGTGTGTGAGGCCTTGAGAAAGCAATCATCCAGTAGGAAAAATATTAAACCCCTTATTCCTGAGGTAGCCGTGACACCAGTAGATAGTTTGGAAGAAAAACCAGGGGCAGATGGAAAGGCCAAATGGTAAACTCTTATTGTAAACATCGGCCAAAGTAAACGCGAGAAAACCGTGCATAGTGGAACGTGAAAATAGGCGTCTGTAGGTTAGGGCTGAAAACCAATCGCCTGACTGCAGGGTCATGGAATTATGGTGGTGGAGAGTACACCATTTTGAACTTTCGTTTCTTGACGAAATGTGTTGAGTCTGCAGGATGCGAGGATCGGTCGCCTCTCGCAGTTTCTCTCTGTGTTAGCGAAATAAGGGAAGAACTCCTTCCTGGTGGCATTTGGCAACGATTCGTAGCACAGGTGAAGAAGATGTACTCTGCTGGGTGGCGTCGGAGAAGTGTCCTGAACGAGGGACGGGGGATGGGTGGGTGGGAGATACGGGAGGAAGGGGAAGGAGATCCCGCGTGTGTAGGACCTCGCAGAATCCCACTTGTCGGTGGTAATTTCTGCATTGGTGAAAGTGGTGAAAGACAGATGTCCAAGCAGTTTTGAGCGACTAATGCGCCGAGTAGGGCGCGGTTTCGAGACCCCTGACCAAAGTCAAATCTGTTTATTATTTGAGGAATTGGGTTATCCGGAAGAAATTGGGGCGCGCTGGCTGTATTCTGGACTCGTGGGTGGCATTGTTGTTGTGTTGATCCTGATCCCGGGAGAACTGCTGAGATATATGAGGGGAGCGTGGACGGTGGGTAACGGCTGATATCTGTATTTACCGCCTTCTGTTTGTAGGCGTCTGATAACCTAAGATCGCCAGAGTGCCTTACATGGATCTCATTGAAGTGCAGCACCTCATAGGTGAGACAACGGATTTATACACACAAAAGGAGAGCCTTAGGTGCTCTGAACTTCGTGAGGAAAGAGAGAAGAGGAAGCCAGGAACTCGGCAATACTGACGGCCGCTGTAGCGTGGATCTTGCTACAGTATTGGCCTGAGATCAGAGCTGCTGAAAGAGCGTGCAGGATAGATACTTGGCCCTCGAAACTCGAAGCTGTAAACGTGTTCTTGTCGCTGGATGTATTCAATAAAGTGCGAACCTTATTACAGTCTTGTGGTCGACCTTCGCTAGAATTGCGGTATAAGTGGCAATTCAATGCAACGTTGAAGAGGCTAGATCCTTACGACCCAGCAGTCTAAGGTTTGCCCCTCTCTGTAGGTGGGGATGCGGAATACTGTTTAATTGTCACTGATTGGCCTGCGTCACTACCAGAAGTAGTTCGGCCTCAGGATGTGAGAAAAGGAAATTCCTCAGAGCCCTGATGGAGGGAATGAAGTATTCCGTCCGCCTGTTGCAGGTAGGCTTGGTTGGGCTGGGTCCTCCAGATGGATAGATCCCAGAAGGGCTGAGTTAATTGTAAGCCAGTCTGATGACGAAGAGGGTGGGATCTGTTAGCTCATGTGGTCAGGTACTTCCTGCACAATTGAAATCTAAGGTCATTGGCAAACGCTTTGAAGAGATCTTGGAGTTTTGAAAAAATCATCTGATGGCAAGTGGAGGGAAGGAATAACGCTCTCTCAGGTATTGGTGCATTGTGTCGTCAGGTAATACTGGGTCAGGACTGGAGAGTGATCCTGAGGATGGGAGGTGCGCCAAGTGCGTCATAGATTTAACCGTTCAATGTCGTTGTGAGTAAGAGTCAGCGGACCGTGCTGCGAGGAAAGATGGTCCACGGAGCCCAGATACTGCCAGTGGGTGGAAAAGGCATAGCAGGGCCATCCCAGGGGTGAACACCCCAGGAGGTTGGGATCTTGAGGTTGTGTGGAAATTTTCCTGTGTCCACGGGGGACAAGAACACTGTGAGGGTAAGAAATCAGATGCAACTGCAACAGCAGCCTGTTAGTTCAGACTCCGCTCACTGGAAGGAAGGCTGCTCGACTCGAGTTCATTTGTATAGAGAACGCTATCCCAAAAAAGGGTGATTGCGTGCAGGTGACAACAGGAGGTCACTTGAAGTGGTAATTGTAACGGTGGGCAGTCGGTAGGCGAAGGCAGATGGGAGTACCTGTGAGTGAAACCGCGGCTGGCACTGGAGTTTTTAGGTCTTGGCTCCCATGCCAAGTAGCGGGAGTAATGCCGGTGTCGCAGGTGGCTGCTGTCTATAATAGCAGGCTGCGGTGCCTCCGTGCCTCAGTCCGTCCTAAGTTGTCGTGCGCATCTCATTGCGGTGCGCGACAGGTGCCACAATCGAGCAGCGGCAACCGAAAGCCCTGTCGCCCCGCACCAGAGCCTCACGATGGACCTGCGACCGAAAGCACAGTTGGGGTCAGCGCGGCGCCGCATTCATCACGGTGCCGCGCATGCTGCGCTTGATTGTGGACCTAACTGAACTAGCTGTCGCCCTCGGCACCAGAGCCTCACCTGCCCCACCGGAAAGCACAGGTGGAGTGGCGATGGCCTTATGCTGATTGCGCCACACTTTCATAACGGTGCGATAGGTTGCCACAGTCGGACAGCGCCAAATGATAAGCCTGTCACCTTGGCACCAACAGAGCCCTGGCTGCCGCCGAAAGCACAAGGCGGGTGTAGCGGCGGTAACCGGAGGAAGCCGACCGTCAAACACTCAGGCGGGAAACTGATGAGCTGGTAAGGAAACTGCGCAGCTAACAGGAGAAGTTTACAGTTGAAGTTCCCTCTGAATTGTGATGTTCTTTTTTAGCTATCCTTCTTAGTTTTTTTGAAGGATTAGAGCTGGTGTCTGGAGGCAGAGTCTGCGCCAGGGGTCTGAGAGACTGCAAGGTGATTTTTGAAGTAGAAGGAAAGTTTACCTTTAACTCCCTGTCCTTCCTAGCCTGGAGCTTAACTTAGTGCAGTGGAGGCAGCAGTTTTTGGGAATAGAGTGCCCCCAAGTCATTTTATACCTAGAGTGCCCCTCAGAAAGAGGGACAGAGTCCTTACAAGAGAGCATGCGCTTTAAAGCCTTGTGGAGCCAGGCAATTTCAAAGCGGCTGACAGAACGAATTTTTTTTTTTCCTTTGTTCTTTCTTTTTTTTTATTTTTTTTTTTTTTTTTTTAAACCAGTGGAAAGAAAAGTAGGCTAACTACTAACTAAGAGCTAAGTAAACCGGAGAAATAAACTGTGTAACTAAGGTATTTTAAGAATGCAGGAAAGAAAGATTAAGGAGTCTGTCTCTGAGCTCCTGTCTAAGCCGGGGCGGTAGAGAAGGAACTGAGGGGTACCTGGCGCCGCGCATGCTCTTACGGACATGACTCAGAGTGAGGTGACAGTGTTCTAAGCACTGCGTGGGCCGGTAGGAGTACTGCTGTAAAAATCTCCGACAAAGGCGCAGGGGCGCACCGGACACCCAAAGTGGAGCACCCCACAGGACATTCTCGCAACTGTGAGCTAGTCTCTTTCACTTCTGAGAAAACCAAGTCAAGGTTCATGTTTCTTCTATCAAGCTCGTTGAACCGTTTCATTAAAATAATGCAACAGTGCCTCAATGCAAAAGTGTTTAATGATTAGAATAAGTCTGTATGGAAACGAAAGCCAGATAAAAACAATTCTTTCTGGAGATTAATGCACTATTTCCTTCCTGAATTAGCAAGTAAGTAACACTTGCCAATGTGTCCATGAGAATAGTACAACTATAGCTGGGGGTGTTGTACAATTAACATAACTAGCAGACAGGACTGTTTTAAAAAAGAAAAAAGAAATCTGCCCCTCTTCTAACGACTGAACTAAGGAAACTCCGTTCTTCAAAAGGCCACAGACAACTTGCAGATAGTAAAAAAGGCTAAAAAAATATAAGAACGCATATGAGCAGAACGACTGTGAGAGAAACCAGTCTTTCACTCTAATAGTTCAACCACAGTGCCTGCTGCTAATCCCCCCCAGTGGTGTCAGAATCCTGTTTATGACATCACAGACTGATTGCTGTGCCGTGCAGAGCATTAAATTTCATGTGGAATACAGAGGAGGACTTAATATTTCTCTGAGCCCTTGGTATACTATAAGAAACCACATGACATCAGTATTAGAGATTTATACAGTACTACGGTAACCTGCCATAGCAGGGAAACCGCAGTTCTCCTAGTCCAGAGATAAGGACCACTTTGACAAGAACTGCGAGGGCAAACAAACTCATTCTGGAGGAGAGAACTTTTAAAGGTGACGTAGAACAGCAAGTGTAAAAGATCTGGGAACCAGAGGTGGGAGTAAAGTGCCTATATAAAGAAATAAGACCTGCAAAATCAGGACTGCCCTATA
>NC_133776.1:6828120-6882001 GCF_003597395.2 Chelonoidis abingdonii | reverse complement strand
AAGTTGAGACGACTTGGGTAAAATGCACTGGCTTTACATAGCAGTGCAGAAACATCTACATTGAGCCTTCTGCACAGTATGGTACGCGCGAGCTCCAATGTAGATGGTCTAACGGGTAGGTCACAAATGTGCCTTAGCATGAGGCAGAGTCCTATGCTCGACTCCATTTCTAAACCTGGCAATGGAGGGAGATATTTGAGGGATTATTCCATGGCTAGTTGGGGATGATTAGACGGCGCCTTTTTCAAGTGTGTGTGTTTTCTCTACAGTAGGTTGGTTCTTGATGTGACTGCATAAAATGAATCACGGATCTGTTGCTTCCAGCGCACTACTTGCTGGTGTATCACATGGGAGAAGAGGTTGCTAGTCATGCAGTTTGTTATTAGTGCATAAGGTTTATGTTTATGCGGTGAATCTAACTACGAGAATCAATTGGTGTTGTTATATTTCAGTAACAGCGGTTTTTTTTTTAAATATACTTGTAATCAAGACGCCGTTACCCTGGTAGATAGATTAAGTGTTAGACAGAGTTTACTAATGATTATATTTGTTTATTTTTTTTTAGCAACATTGATGATAGCCTACCGGCATATCAGCTCGTCGAGATCTTTCAACCACTATTACTCTCCATCCATGTGATGACGACACCTATCACAGCATGTCCCCTCTGAGAGATATGATATCAATGTAATCGAGCATCTAATGTACCTGGTGTTCCGAACAAGGACACTAAGTGAAGGACACGCGCAGGCTTCTGTTAGAGATTGGGATCTTGAGCTTTCTTCAGATGTATCCTTTGAATTATTAAGAGACAAGTGGATTTAATCTTACTGAAATTTTAAGAAAGTACTTTGACCCTGGCAGTACATGTGCATACTAAAAACAAACAATTCAAATAACCAGAGAAACGTTTTTGGGAGACATTTTATAAGTCTACATTGACCAACAGTCATATGCTTGACTGATACAGCACAGCAGAGAACCAAACTAACCGTTTTGGCATTATGTGAATTTTCCCTGATGTACTATCCATAAGACAAACAGTTATTGGCCTGATTTTCATTGCAGCTGTGGATGCTCAGCATCTCTAAAGTTAGGCCAGGTATATAGGAGGAGAAGGTGTACCCGGTGAGCGAACAACCATAAGAACCCTTGACTAAACATGTAGGAGCGTCTTTTTCACTACGATTCAGTAAGCCTATTCTCACGAAAGTGCTTACTGCCAAGCTAGAGTCCTTCGTGACTAAGGATACAACCAACTGGTAGCTACAGTGGAAGGCCCCCTTAACTCAAAAGGCCACCCTCCAATTTTAGAGTTTGAGGTTCTTTACATATCCAAATGTTCGCTCCAGATTTGAACTTCTTAAAAAAAAGAAGGCCTGAAAGCACTAATTACTTTGTGAGATCTACAAAAAAACATGACGTTTTCTTATGCTTCCTCTGCTGACATGGCCATAAAAAAAACAATTAGTTTAAATTCTCAAAGTTATGAAGCAATTCTGTGGCATTATATGATGAATGCTACATGAACAAGAAGTAAAAGTCACTTGGTATCTCTGGTATAGAAAAAAGAACAGGAAATAAATCAGCTGCTGGAAAATGAGAGACAGATAAGTTATTAACATTAAAGCAACAGAGGTAGCCTAATGAAAAGACCCAAACTAAAATATAAACGACTGATTCAATTCTCCATCTCTCACTGGCCAGCCTGAAAAAGGCTTAGAGCATCAAGGAAAGCCAAAGACATCATTCTGCCTGTGATGGGGAGGTGAAGAAGAGTCCAGAGACTGGTCTAACACTTAAGTCTTGGTCTGAACAAGCTAATGCTGACCTACAACCCCTGGTGTATGACAGCACAGCTATATCGATGGAAGAATGTGTCAGTTGACCTTAGCTACCAAGCAGGAGTGAACAGTTCTTACATTTACAGAAAATCCTTCCCGTAAGCCACTGCTATGCCGCTATATTGCCTGTAGCGTAAACACAGCCTTGTCATATGAGGTCTACGTGGGGAATAAAGGCAAGATTTGAACATACACTAGGGAGGGATATGAACTGGCAATTGCATGAAAGAAGCAGGGCAATACACTCAGGGAGGGATATGATTGGCAATTCAAAAGTTTATTTACAAAGCAGTAATTACAGCTTCTGCCTTAAAGAAATCTGTAGTTAAGAATTGTATTAATGTTACCATTATAGCTCCTTCCACTTTCACATGCCTGTAACCTGTAAAAAATTCTCTTATCCTGGCTGAAGTTCTACATGCTAGATATAATGCTAGGCATGGCATATGAAATTCCAATTAAATGAATTAAAATACTATTTTGAGGCAAAATTCAATTAAAATACTTTTAAAAAATTGATGTTACAACATTTATGTTTGTAAGGTCAAGCACTCAAAAGTTAGGAAAAATATCAGAATGAAGTTGCCCATGGCAAACAAATTCAGCCTCCTTTTGCAGATGCCATGAAGGTACTAATCCTTAAATTATGGATCACATACTATTTTTTCTATAGGATGCCTGACTCATTTCAATGTATTACTTGTATCAGGAGGCAAAAATAGAGTCCTGGTTGTGGCAATAATGTCAAGTAATGATTACAGGAGTGTGATGGGAATGTGAACACTAAGCCCATATTGCATCAGGGAAATCAGAGGTAATTCCCATCAAGGGAAAGCCAGGCAATTACTCTGCACTTAGGGGAATGAATCACCTGGCCAGAGGCAGGCAGGTTTCAAAGAGGAAGAGGAAGTTGAATAAGAGCTCTCTAGAAGGAAAATGAGATTGGAATGTGGCTGGGAGTCTGCCAGGAGAGTCTTAGAAAGGAGATACTGTGGCTAAAACTGCCCTGCTAAGAGGACTGCAATTCGTAGGCCTGGCAGATAGATATTTTAATTACCTCTGGTTTACTGCTATTGTTTATGTAAGACTTGAAAGGATCCTGAGGAGCGACTTGCTGCAAATAATCGGGGGCTGTTGAAGCTCTTTCCATGAGAACATTGGGCCATGAGCCTTGGAAAGAGAATCGGGGGATGCTTTGCACTCAAAAGTTTTCCTTCTCACGTGGTGTTTTTGTTTATTTTGGGACTTAATACCTACAGCTGCAGTTCAGTTGCCTAGGGCCTATGGCTAAACGACGGTATCTCTTGGCATTTCTCTCCCTGAATGTTCAATAACGAGGGCTGGAGCTATGCGTCATATGGGTACAACGTATATACATCCAATAAGAGGAGGTTACTCACACTGGGGCAGTAACTGACGTTACTTCGAGGATGAGTGCCCTGTGGGTTGCTCACCACTTTAGGTGTCGGTGCGCCCCTGCGCCTTTGATCGGAGATTTTTTAGCAGCAGTACCTCCTACCGCCACACGCATGCCTTAGAACACTGTCACCTCACGTCTGAGTCATGTCCGCATAATGAGCATGCGCGGCCGGTACCTCATTCCGTTCTCTGCAAACGGAGGCTAGAACGGACTACCCCAACTCCGAAGTAGAGGGGAGGAGGGTGGGTAGTGGAGCACCCACAGGGACACTCATCTCGAAGACGTCAGTTACTGCACAAGGTGAGTAACTCCTCTTCTTCGAGAGAGATGTCCCTGTGGTGCTCCACTTTAGGTGACTTCAAAGCAGTGTATCTCAAGGAGGTAGGGACTTCGGATCTGGCAGCAATGCCGTAAACAATACTGCCCTGCCTAATCGAGTGTCAGAGAGGGGCCTTGAGTAAGGGCATAGTGAGTAACGAATGTATGGTGGGAAGACCAGGTGGCTGCCCTACTGATGTCTGACAAGGTACTCTGCGTAGAAGGCTACAGAGGTAGATACAGATCCAGTGAAATGTGTCCTGATCAATGCGGGAGATGTAACGTTCCCTATCTGATAACAGAGACGTATGCATCAGAGAGCCATCTCGAAAGCCTCTGAGCAGAGATAGCCATGCCTTGGAACGATCCGCAATAGAGACAAACAGTCCAGGAGAGCCTCGGAGGTCGTGTTCTGTCCAGATAAAAGGACAACGCCCTCGCACAATCAGGTGTGTGCATCGTGGCTCAAAGGAGTTTGCGTGTGGTTCGGGAAGAAAGTTGGTAACGCAGAACAACTCTGTCCTTGAAGAAGAGGGCACATGGTGGATCCACCGCAAAGCTGCTATCTTGCCTGCCCGTCTGGCGAGGTAATGGCCACCAAAAAGGCTGTTTTCATTGAGAGGTGAAAAGGGAGCAGGTGGCTAAGGGCTCAAGGGTTGGTGAGTTAAACAGGACAATACTAGTGAAGATCCCATGGAGGGGTAGGTGACTTAACATCTGGATATAGGGTTTGGCGTGCCTTCAGGAACCTTGGTGATGGGACGAGCGGTGGCTTAATGTCTGGGTATAGGATTGAGGAGAGGGCAGTGCCGAGGAGAGGCACGCTGCCGGCACGGGGCTGTTTTGCAGTGCTGAGGAGCAGCACGCTGCCAGCACCGCAGCCGCTTGGTGTGCCCAGGAGAGTGCGCTGCCGGCACTGCGTCCGTTTGCAGTGCTGAGGAGGAGCACGCTGCTGGCACGTGGCCATTTGCGGTGCCCAGGGGAGTGCACTGCTGGCACTGCGGCCCATTTGCAGTGCCAAGGGACAGGAGCGACAAGGACCTCCTGACATGGGAGGTCGGGTCCCTGCCTCAGTGCTCTGTGAGAGCTGTGGCTTAGACATCAGAAAAAAGCTGAGGCACTGCCTTTGGTGTTGTCAGCACAGAGGGTAGGGATCTCACGGGAGACCCCCTACCCTTGTTAAAGTCTCTCCTGTGAGACTGTTCTGCTTCTTGCCTCCGCTCCAGGGAGGGTAAAGCAACGCGCCCCCAGTTTGATCTGGCTGGGGCGCATGTAGGAGTGGTTTGACCTTTCCCATCTCCAAAAGCGTCTGCTTAGCTCGTCGGCAGTGGTGTATCATCACGCCTAGGATGTAAACAGCTGATATCTGGATGGTTGCAAAGGCACCAATTCCAGAGTTTCATGGTCTCTGAACTAACGAGAGTGGGAACAGCCCTCCTTGTCTGTTGACAGTAGAACATAGCAGGCAACGTTTGTCTGTATTATGCGTAAATGCTGATTCTTGATTAGTGGAGGAAGCAACGGCAAGATTCCGGATAGCGTCTCGTAGAGAAGGAACTGAGGGTACCGGCCGCGCATGCTCTCTAGCGACATACTCAGAGTGAGTGACAGGTTCTAAGCATGCGTGGCCGGTAGGAGTACTGCTGTAAAAATCTCCGATCAAAGGCGCAGGGGCGCACCGACACCTAAAGTGGAGCACCCACAGGGACACTCATCTCGAAGAACGTCAGTTACTGCCCCAGGTGAGTAACCTCCTCTTATTGGATGTATATCAGTGTACCCATATGACGCACTAGCTCCAGCACTCGTTTTGAAACATTCAGGGAAGGAAATGCAAGAGTCTCGTTGTGCAAGCTAGGCCTGTGGCTGTAGTATTAGTCCCCAAAATAAAACAAAAAACCCAAGAGGAAAACTGAAGCCCCATCTCTTTAAGGCTCTGGCCCATTTCTCAGGAAAGAGGTTCAAGCACCCCCATTATTGCAGCAAGTCCCCTATCAGGATCCTTTCAGTCTTTACCATAAACAAAGCAAAACCAAGGAATTAAATAGTCTTATCTGCAGGCCTAGATGCAGTCCTCTAGCAGGCAAGTTAGGCCAGTCCTCCTTCAGGCTCTCCTGGCAGACTCCCAGCCACATTCCAATCTCATTTCCTTCTAAGAGAGCTCTTATCAACTTCCTCTTCCTCTTTGAAACCTGCCTGCCTCTGGCCAGGTGATTCTTCCTCTAAGTGCAGAGTAATTGCCTGGCTTCCCTTGATGGGAATTACCTCTGATTTCCCTGATGCAATATGGGCTAGTCACATCCCATCACACTCCTGCTAATCATTACTTGACATTATTGCACACACAGGACTCTATTTTGCCCTCTGATACAAGTAATACATTGAATGAGTCAGGCATCCTATAGAAAAAATAGTATGTGATCCCATAATTAAGGATAGTACCTTCATGCATATGCAAAAGGAGGCTGAATTGTTTGCATGGGCAACCTTCATTCTGATATTTCCTAACTTTTGAGTGCTTGACCTTACAACCATAATGTTGTAACATCAATTTTTTAAAAGTATTTTAATTGATTTTGCCTCAAATAGTATTTTAATTCATTTTAATTGGAATTTCATACTGCATGCTAGATTACTATCTAGCATGTAGAACTTCAGCCAGATAAGAGAATTTTACAGGTTACAGCATGTGAAAGGAAGGAGCTATAATGTAACCATTAATACAATCTTAACTACAGATTTCTTTAACAGGGAGAGCTGTAATTACTGCTTGTAAATAAACTTTTGAATGCCAATCATATCCCTCCCTAGTGTATTGCCCTAGCTTCTTCATGCAATTGCCAGTCATATCCCTCCCTAGTGTATTGTCAAATCTGCCTTTATTCCCCACGTAGACCTCATATGACAAGGCTGTGTTTACGCTACAGGCAATATAGCGGCATAGCAGTGGCTACGGAAGGATTTTTTCTGTAAATGTAAGAACTTCACCTCCTGCTTGGTAGCTAGGTCAACTGACACATTCTTCCATCGATATAGCTGTGTCTACACCAGGGGTTAGGTCAGCATAGCTATGTCAGCCTAAGACTTAAGTGTAGACCAGGCTCCTGGACTCTTCTTCACCTCCCCATCACAGGCAGAATGATGTCTTGGCTTTCCTTGATGCTCTAAGCCTTGTCAGGCTGGCCAGTGAGAGATGGAGAATTGAATCAGTCGTTTATATTTTAGTTTGGAGTCTTTTCATTAGGCTACCTCTGTTGCTTTAATGTTAAATAACTTATCTGTCTCTCATTTTCCAGCAGCTGATTTTATTTCCTGTTTTTTTCTAATACCAGAGATACCAGAGTGACTTTTACTTCTTGTTCATGTAGCATCATCATATAATGCCAGCAGAATTGCTCATAACTTTGAGAATTAACTAATTGTGCCATGTCAGCAGAGGAAGCATAAGAAAACGTCATGTTTTTTGTAGATCTCACAAAAGTAATAGTGCTTTCAGGGCCTTCTTTTTTTTAAAGAAGTTCAAATCTGGAGCCGAACATTCTGGATACTGTAAGAACCTCAAACTCTAAATTGGAGGGTGGCCCTTTGAGTTAAGGGGGCCTCCAGCTGTAGCATACGTTGTTGTATCCTTAGTCAGAAGGACTCTAGCTTGGCAGTAGCACTGTTCGTGAAGAATAGGCTTACTGAACATGGTAGTTGAAATGAAGACGCTGTTGGCCTACATGTTTAGTCACAGGGGTTCTTATGGTTGTTCGCGGTATGTCTGGGGTACACTTCTCCCTCCTATAAACCTGGCCTAACTTTTAGAGATGCTGAGCATCCACAGCTGCAATGAAAATCAGGCCAATACTGTTTGTATGGATAGTACATCAGAGGAATAATTCATAATGCCAAAAAACGGTAGTTTGTTTCTCTGCTGTGCTGTATCAGCAAGCATATGACTGTTGGTCAATGTAGACTTTATAAAAGTGCTTTCCTTAACAGTTTCTCTGGTTTATTTGAATTTTTATTTTGTTTTTTAGATGCACAATGTTACTGCCAGGGCTAAGTACTTTTACTGTAAAATCTCAGTAAGATTAAATCCACTTGTGTCTCTTTAATTATATTTCAAGGATACGGAGTCCCATTCTCCAGAACCTCCTGCATTCCCTAGTCTTGTTCCGGTTCACAGAATAACATATCTGATTGAAACAGTGGGGGACATGCTGGGTGTGGTGAAGTTCAAGGTGAATGGGTAGGCAAACAAATGTGCATAAATTCAAGGAAGCTAGAAGTCCTGTAGTAAACTGTCCTTAGCAGAACCAAATATCTGCTGGCATGGTAACCGTTGATTACAAGTATATTAAAATAGATATTTAACCATTGCTGTAGTCTTGAAAAAGACAATAGAGCTTTGCTTAGCCAATATGATTTCTCAGGTAGTTAGATTTCACTCCTGTTATAAACAAAAGTCCTTATGGACTAATTAACAACTGCATGCAGCAACACCCTTTCCTTGAAGGCTGCAACTGGCATTTGCTGTGAAAGCAACAGAGATCCTGAGTTCTTGGAGTATTTTTCAGCATTTCATTTCAATCTGTAACTTGTTCATATTCCTTACTGTAGAAAACACACACACTTGGAAAAAATGTGGCTCTAATCATTTGGCATACTTTCCCAACTAGCATGTAGAATTGTAATCCTGCCATTAGGGTATATTCCCTGTCTTCATGCCAGGTTAGAAAACTGGAGTCGGAGGCATAGGACTTGCCTATGCTAGGGATTTTTGCACATTTGTTTGCCTACCCGTTAGTACCCATCTACATTGGAGCTCTGCAGCAGTACCCATACTGCTGCAGAGCTCCAATGTAGATGTTCTGCACTGATGTAAAGTGGGGCTTCCATTGGTGCATTTTATCCAAAGTTCAAACAACCAGTAACTGCACCAGTGCAAAAATCCCTAATGTAGCTAAGCCCTTACTTGATTCAGTTATTGAGGGGAAAATGTTCTTAAAAGTGAATGCAGTGCTGATAAGAAGTTCTGGGAGACTGAAGTCCTCAATCCACAGAACAGGGAGAATATAGATCATGTTATTGTATCAGGGTATGCAAGAGGAGTTCAGTCTTTGATCTTTCGTTCCTTTCTCTGCTGAGACGGATAACGAAGATTGCAGTTAATGCCAATTTTAGAGGTGACTTCTGTGATGTGAACACCCGTCTACTAAGAACTGGATTAAGACTTAGCAACTCATTTCTTTCAAGCCAGTGGTCTTCAGATGGCAGTGACTTTAGATTATTACTGACTTGGTCTGGATTGGAAGGTTCCATAGCCAAGTGAAAATCAATCCGAGTCACTGTATTACTTTCCACAAATAATTTTCTTCTTTTTTGAGGGCATCTGTGTATTCATACCTGTGGGACTTGGTGCCACTGGTATTGAACTGCAGAGCTGCCATGTCGTTTGGAGGGAGATGTCAGTTGCCTTACTCTGTGTAAGTGTGCGTTCCCCCTCCCCCCCCCCCCCGGTCCCTCCAGTATCTTTGCTGTTTGGGGTGCAGTGAATGCAACTAGCCTTGTGTCCTCAAGCTAGATCTTCCCTTAGTTTAGCTTTTTATTATTTTATTATAATTTGCATAGAGTAAGGTAGGATAATTAAGCGAACATTGCTGCCCTGGTCCTGGAGTCTTTGGACCCTCACCAGAATCATGTTTTGACTTAAATCCTGCAACGTTTTCAATAAGTGTGCCTCCTGCCTAGCAATCATATTTGAGACTGGAGCCCACATCCAGTACTTCTTGTGTTTGAGCGAGACCCAGCGTGTTCAATTTGTTGCATCTTTACTCCTTGTACTAGAAGGGAGATACCCTTGAGGTTCTAGTCTCATCTGGGTTCTCAGTGGCTACAGCCTGATAGTTCAGCAGGCCCATTTAGGTCCTGAGAACAGCCTCTGTGCCACGGTTATGGGCACAAGACCCAAGAAGTATCTTAAGCCACAGGTTATATTGTCATATGGCCAGTTTTCTTGATTTCAAAAACCTTATTCCATGTAAAGCTCTTTTTACACAGAAATTGGTATAATGGCTGATGTTTTACAAAACAACTTCAGTGTTGTACGACTCACATGGTAAACAGGTAACTCCTACTCTTGTTCAGTAGCATATATTCAATGGGACATGAAAGGCATCAGAACAGCTATGTGATGGGGCTTGACTCCTTGTCCAACAGGTGATGGGAGTAAGTGCCAATTAGTGCACCTGTGATTGATTGCCTCCTGGCTACAGGGGGCAGAGCTAGGTAAGCATCATTAGGCACATGCGTCTTATATAGAATTGGAGGGAACTCAGTAGGGAAGAGAGTGCAGGGGGATAAGAAGAGAAATCTATAGGGAGCAGATCCTCCATGGAGAGACCTGGATAGGGCTTAAACAGGCAAGAAGCCTGGTAGGAGGATCCAAACGGAGCGGGTTAGAACCCTGTGGGACAGGTCCTGAGCAAGGGTCAGTAAAAGATAATATATAAGGAATTATGTATTTATATTAAACAGCATGTTCTCAAGATCTGAGAGTTAAGCAGGTCACCAAGAGGTGACATACATCAGACACATTCCTTTTAGAGAGGAAGTAATGTATCTTAAGGAGATGCTTATCTCTCTGTCTGCCATTTCACAAAAAATGGGCTTGTCAAGGCAGGTGAGGTGTATGAAAGAACAAGAGTCTCATGGAACTGCAGTCAAGTGCAACTGTAAATACTGAAAAAAGAGTCGACCATCTGACCAGTGCACAGTACTTTCAAGCCTTCAGTTAGTTTAGCCTTTGATGTTTGCTAGATTATTCACGCTAAGTATCTCATTGATTGTATATGTTGCAAGGAATACATCCATGTCAGTTATGAGTAAGTATGACATAAAAGCATTTCTTGGTTCTACATAAAACTGCCAGGATTAGATATTTTAATGGCAGTCACTGCTAGACTGCTTAACTTAATGATATCTTCTTCAGGTGTGTAGAGAGAGGAGGATGGGGGGTGAGAGTGGTAGGAAAGACTAATGCTGTTCAGTTGGAATGAACTGCAGAAATGGAAGATCCTTAGATCCAGATGGCACTTGTAAGTCTTTTTATAAGGATTTTCCTTTAAGTAGAACTGCCACATTGCCTCCTTAATAATCCAAACCATCATTTTTTAGAACCTGTAAATTTTTTTAATGCTATCTTTAGAGGTTGCATAGATCATCTTGCTTTTTAATGTACACAACCTTCGAAGGAGACTGACCATCCCTCCTTGACTGCTCCACTAGTTTTGCTGGTGGAAGCATTTGAGACAATGTCCTCTAGGGGGTACCCTGTGCTCTCCCTTCTCATCAGAGTTGCCACCTGTTCTGGCAGTCTAGGCCTGGGATGGGCGTTGTCTAGACCTCCAAGTACATGGTCTGTGGAACACCTGGGATTCCAGACACCATATCAGCATGCTGGATCTCAGGGCATTGCAGTGAGCCCTCAAGAACTTTTACCCATCCTTGCAGCCTCATGTAGTACAGGAGATTATGGCCATACCACGGCCATGAACTACATCAACAAACTGGGAGAAGCACGTTCCCAGTTCTTATGAATGGAGGCAAGAAAACTGTGTGTGATGCATCTGAAAACAAATCCACCCAGTAGTTCATTACCTTACTGGGACAGATTCACTTAGCAGAAGGGCTTAGGAACATCACACAGGTGGTCCTTGAAATCAGCATGGCCAGCACACTGTTTCAGAGATGGGGCCACCCAGTAGTAGATCTCCTCACATCCAAATGAAACTGTAAGTGTCAAGCATGTCATTGCACAAGATTACAGAAAGAAAAAGTTCTCTCTGATACAGTTCCTCTGGACTGGAGCCACTGTCTTTAATGCCATTCCCCTGATAGTTGTAAGGAAGATCAGGTTGTACAGAACAAACATTCCAGTAGCCCCAGTGTGGTCTTGTCAGCAATGGTACCCAGAAGTGCTGCAGCTGGCCAGGTAGCCACTGTATCCATTGTCTTTATTCTCAGACCTCCTGTCTCAACAGCAAGGGAGGATTCTGCATCCCTGTGCACCGACGTTTCACCTTATATAGTGGAAGATAATCTGCTGACTAAAGTGGACTGTTCTGTTCTCAAAGGACTCAAGCCATCTTCTTACACTCCAGGAAGGGATCCACCCTTAAATGTTATAAACAAAAGTGGAAGTTGTTTACTATCTGGGCCACTGGTAAAGGACTCATTACGTTTTGAGCTTGGGGGGTATTTGGAGTCCTAGAATACTTTCTACACCTTAGGTCTTGGGGCTTAAGTCTTAACCTCCTTAAAGGTCCACATAGCTGCAATATCTGCTCATCACAATTACATTAAGGACAAATCCATCTTCTCTCAACCTACAGTCTCCATATTCCTTAAAGGCATGGAAAATGTGTTCCTCTGACCCCCCTCAGGGAGCCTTAGGAACTTAAATCTTATCCATATGAGCTTCTGGCACAAGCCTCTCATGACTTTATTGATCAAAACAACTTTCTTCATAACACTTGTATCTGCTAGGAAGGTGAGTGAGCTTAAGTTGTTGATAGACATTCCACCTTATACTGTGTCCATAAGGAGAAGGTCACTATGAGATATCAATCCAGCTTCATGCCTAAGTGGACTCAGATTTTTACCTGTCTGAACTTCCCTCCCTGTGTTCTTCCCCAGACCCCATTCCCACCTAGGGAAAACTTTTCTTCATACCCTGTATGTAAAGAGAGTGGGTTTTACCTGGAAAAGATGAAGTCTTTTAGAAAAAAACAATAGGTTATTTATAGCGTATGGGGAGGGATGCCAAGGTAAATCCATTACCAAATGGAGTGTCACTGGGTTATGAGATATATAGAACATTTGTACATCTTGTCTAGGAAACCAGTATCTTCTGGTTTTAAAGGCCCATTCCACAACAGCCACCACAGCATCAGTGGCACGCTTTAGACAGGTTCCCCTGGTGGAGCCATGCAAAGCAGCATGTTGGAGTTAGGTGCACACTTTCACCAGTCACTACTCTCTGGATTTAACACCATGCTCTGTTGCCCAGTTTGAGAGAGCCATGCGACAATCCAGATTTAGCTAAGAAATGTGCACCCACCATCCTGATGGAGCACTGCTTACCAATCTCTCACAAGTGGGAATGCACAAAGGCCCTCGAAGGAGAGGTTACTTTCCAGTAGTTGTTGTTCTTCAAGAGTTGCTTCTGTGCAGTCACATTCACCCACCCACCCTTCCCTCTTCCTCCGAGTTCTGTGTAACATCAGGACTTTCCTTAGGGAGAAAGAGCTGAGGTGGTTGGGGGCAGGGTGGACTCCATTGCACAATGATGTCACCTTTGCACAAGATTTCTCATGCACACCACAACAGACACGGCTTTTCAAAGCAGTTATGCTGCTCAGCCAGGGATGCCATCTTCACACTGTGGTAGACACAGAGGTGACTGCTGAACAAATAACCTTTCTTTTTAATGGAGTCTTATACATAACATGAAGGTAGAAGGCAAGTTGTGGATGTGCTGCTTGCTACGAATGGAGAAATTAATGTTCAGCAAGAGTGATTGAGATTGTTTTCCCAGTGAATTAGTAATAGTTTCTGTGTGGTACTTTACCCAACTGAACAAACATTACTCCACAAACTAAGCTATAGAGGTTGGCGTACTTCAGAAAATAAAACCAAGAATATGAGTTTGCACATAGGCACATACAAGCTAATATTTCTTGTAGATCAGTGCAAGTGCTTTCATTGTAGTCCAGGTCCAATCACTGTAATGAACAGGCTTTCCATAAAAACTATTGAACATTCCATCGTCTGTTTCTGTGTTAAGGAACTATGGAGAACTTACAGTTGGAAACCCAGAGGAAAACTTTTAGACTGTGCTAGTAATAATAATCAAAATATCCTCTGATGGAAGCACTGCGGTGTGTTAAGACTTCAGCACTTTGATCAATGCCTCATATGTAGAATCATTTACTTGTTTAAGTAGATGAATCACATTACCATATTAATTTCCACTTCTGGAGGTTTCAGACTATCAGACTGATTTCTCAGGTAAAGATTAGGTATAAAATTCTCAATCAAAAACTTATAGGTAACATAGGATGACAAGAACCCTGGAAATTAATCTTAGTAATATTAAGACAAGCTGGGATAAAAAAGAAGTGGTCTAGTTTCAAGATCAGCCCCCTTAGAACATGTTCAGTGTGTAAGTAATAGCAAAAAGTGGAGTGAAGGAGCGTGAATTATTACACCTCATTTGTCACACTTGCAACCTGATTTTATCATTGCACTAAAGCAAGTTTGCAAAGAGATTAGGTTTTGAAGCTGACATTTAAAGGTTTAAAATCTGGATGACCAAGAAACTTGTTTTATTCAGTAGTGACCAATATCGGGACCAAGCATCTGCAGAGAACTTCTGATCTTCTTGCCTGGATTTGCACTGTCTCGCTGAGGGATACTCTTCCTCTAGGTATTGTGTGTCGCTGGGGGGAATTTTCATCAAGGGAAAAGAGATTGTTGCTATAGTGAGTAACTGTTTCCCTTCCTCTTCTCTAGTCCCTCACTATACACATTGCTATGGGAGCATTGTCATGGAGGGAATCTTTCTTAACAGTGTCTCTCTGAGGGATATTTAAGGCTCTTACACTGCAGCCTTCTAGAAAGGACTTGTATGTGCCTCTTCATGCTTTTTATAGTGCATGTAGGTCATAGAATCATAGAAATGTCAGGTTGGAAGGAAGATTGAGAGGTTATCAAATCCAGCCTCTGTACAGAGGCAGGACCAAGTAAACCTAGACCATCCATGACAGGTGTTTATCCAACCGGTTCTTAAAAACCTCCAATGGTGGGGATTCCACAACCTCCCCTGGAAATCTGTTGCAGAGCTTAACTTCCCTTAGAGTTAGTTTTTCCTAATCTCTAATCCAGATCTCAGATTAGACCCATTATGTCTTGTCCTGCCTTCAGTGAATAGGGAGAACAGTTGATCCCCCATCCTCTTTCTAACAGCCCTTAACATAGTTGATGACTTATCATGCCCAGTTTTTTTTACCTTTCCTCATAGGTTAGGCTTTCTAAACCTTTTATTAGCAGTGTCTGTTGCTGTCCTCTGGACTCTCTCCAATTTGTCCACATCTTTCCTCAATTGTGGAGCCCAGAATTGAACACAGTACTTCAACTGAGGCCTCACGAGCGCTGAGCAGAGTAAGTCAGTTACCTCCTGTGTCTAACACACACCACTCCAGTTAGAACACCCCAGACAATATTAGCCTTTTTGGCAACTGCATCACATTGCTGACTGTTGCTATGATATTTTGCCAGATATATAATAAAAAGACCACTCTGTGGCTCTGCTAAAAGAGGGAATATGTGTCTCTGTGCCAAGGATTAGACTGTGTAGTCTTTTTTGTTAACTGATGGGGTACAGTAACATTATTAAACATTCAGTATCCACTTGAAAGTGGTAACTTGGGCGGTTGGACTGTTTTCTCCTCTAATAACTTCTTTAATGTTAATTATTTATAAACCACCACAAATCTACATGGTGCTTCATAAACATGGATGTCTGTATAATACTTGTATCTGATATGTGATCTACTTGGAGCTGATCTTTGGCGTGGGGGACAATCAAAAGAAAGGGTAGTATGAAGAACCTAGTGGTGTTGAGCCAGTAGGTATTCTGAGGTGGCACCATATTGCTATTGTTTTTTCTCCTGGGAGTAGAATTACTAGCTTTCCTCTAAAGGTATGGTCATTGCTTAGAAGTTTTGATTACAAATGCAGAGAATCCAGAGGAGTTCTTGCCCCGAGTATGGCAGCATACTAAAATAGTACTTGTGCAGATTATGGCTCTTTTGGATTCATAAATCATTATTTAAAGTATTGTTGTCATTGCATGGTCATGTTCTGATGGCGTTATCAGGGGAGCTGAATCCTCTGTGGCATCCTTGTTTGTCCTATAATAGGAGTTGATAGAAAATAAGCAATTAAAACGTAGTAATAAAACACAGGGCTGTTCTGGTTCTGTCTGGAATCTGTCACAGCATTTGTCACACAATTCTAATTGAGTGTTGTTTTTTCTACTTAAAAAAAATGGTTTATACCTGCTTCATAAAGTTGCTCTGCAGTGTGGAAACTGAGCATGCAGGATTGTTGGCCAGAAGTAAGCTTTCCCCTTTGTACCCAGTACAGAATCATAGGATTGGAAGGGACCTCGAGAGGTCATCTAGTCCAGTCCCCTGCACTCATGGCAGGACTATACTTCTCAAATGTTTTTAAACCCCCACAGATATTAAAGTGAGAGGTTATTGACATCAAATGTATTCTTGCATTTTTATTTCTCAGACTTTATCAATGTATTTTTTACCGGGATACCATCAAATCTGGTAACAGTATATTTAAAAATAGACCAAACTCTGGATTACTTATGTGTCAATTTCATCGTTCTGTCAGAGGGCAATATTTATTGAAATCTACAAAAACTGTTCAGGAAGAGCACTGCTGTGGTGTACATGCTTCTGTGCATGGTCTAACATAAACTATCCTGAGGAAATCAAGGATTTTGTATGTTGTTTTGTTTTTAAGCAAAGAAACAAAGTTTGTTCATGGTCCTATTGTGTGTAGTTATTACAATAGTAATATCAGTTGAATTTCTTATTAGAAGAGAGGTCTTAATTGTACATCATTGGAATTCTTCTGCCAGGAGACTTGGATTTAGAATTAGACTTTAAAGACACTTGGTGTGTGTGTGTGTGTTTGTGTTTTCTTCCTGGCCATTTAGAGAACACTGGGGTCGGAGACCTAGTTTCTTCATTAGAGAGGTCCCATTGAGACTGTAAAACTGGAAAATTAAATAGAACAAGTTACTGGTGGAAGCCAAGAGGTCTACACTGGTTACACTAAAATTCTCTGGATATAAATTAGCTTTCCTTTATCTATTTTGTTTGTTCTGCAGGAAAGGCAGGAAAAGGGAATGGCAGGTTTTTACTGCAAGGGTGTCTAGAGTTAGATAGTGTGATGTTTCTGTCAGTCACTTTGTATTCTCTTCTAAACCTTTGTAACTTCCTACAACTGTATGTCCAGTAATTCTTAGCAGATGTAATCCCCTCACAGAAACTGTTTGCTAGAGGGACTACTTCCTCTTTCTCCAGCAATGGACATACAGCAGGGGTCGGCAACCTTTCAGAAGTGGTGTGCTGAGCTTCGTTTATACACTCTGATTTAAGGTTTCATGTGCCAATAATACATTTTAATGTTTTTAGAAGGTCTCTTTCTATAAGTCTATAATATATAACTAAACTATTGTTGTATGTAAAGTAAATAAGGTTTTTAAAATGTTTAAGAAGCTTCATTTAAAATTAAATTAAAATGCAGAGCCCCCCGGACCAGTGTCCAGAGCGTGGGCAGTGAGAGTGCCATTGAAAGTCAGCTCGCGTGCCGTCTTCGGCACATGTGCCATGGGTTGCCTACCCCTGACATACAGTGTCCCAAAGCAGTGCTAAATCAGAGCATTTGTCTGTTCTAGACTGATATCAATAAGTTCTGACTGTAAAGTACAGATCAATGAAATAAGGGGCAAGGCATAAACTTGGATGATGGCAGTAAAAAGGAAATGGAAGCTGGTTTCTCTCCAAGTTCTTCTTGCTCTCTGCCTATTGACACTCTGACCGCAGAAGTCAGGAAGCACCTGCTCCTGAAGTGCTAATTCTGTAATGGAATGTCGCTGTGTTACGGCTCCATTTGTGAAGACCTTGTTTTGGTCATTTGTCATTCATCTTGGAAGCATCATCGTGGTTAGAAGAAATGAACTATTTTTAGTGTTTTAACCAAATACATTCAGGAGTTGGCATATTCACTAATACTATCATAGACTAATAGTGCTGCAGCACTGGTGTTTAGTGTCAAGATGGTGGTATAAATCTATATCCCCAGAGCTGAAAGATTCATATGTTTGCAAGTGCTGAGGAAGTGAAGATAATATGAGACTATTTGGACATATTTATATGGATGATATTTATGTTGGTTCAGCTCTTAAAAGTCCTTTTTAGAAGTTTAATCTCTAAAATGGGCTTCAGTTATTCTGTACTGAATGGACTCTGGGTGGGTCTCTGCAAGATCATTCAGTAAGTGATCTGTCGTAGTTATCTATCCTAAATTTAGAAGGGGAAAGACTAACAGCTAACCACAATTGCAAAGCTAGTACTACTGTTCCTGGAGCTGACAGTGTTGAGGCCAGCTAGTCTAAGGAGTATATTTGGACAGGTGGTGTGACCTCACTCATTCAGAATGCATTCCCTTTTACCACTTATGATGTATGCCTTATGTGGAAGGAAGCCATTGTGTGTTTTTTAAATTTATATACTGATAGCTGAGCTCTAAGGGCATCTCCTTTTTTTCTTAGGGTGGGGAAACCTATTTCCATTTGCCTGCGGACACTTGTTACAAATAAACAAAAAACCCTAAAAATGGCCAATTTATAGATTTTATTAAAGAGTCTGACTAAATCTGCGTTTAGTAAAATGTTTGTTTGTCACTAACTTTAAATAGAAAAACTCTTAAAAGAGAAACTAAACACTTTAGTATGACAACCCCATTTTGATTAACAAACTGAGTTGAGGAACAAACTATGTCATGTTTTTGTATGACTTTTTAGATAAGGGCTGTGTGAATACAAGGATACTAGGTTATGGATGTGCGTGGTAGGGTTTGCTCACTTCTCTAGTTAGAAACATTTTGCTACTGTTGGCGCTGATTTTGTTCTGCTTGTGTGCCACTTTAGACCAAGTGAAAAATAATTCTTATTCTGTGTGACTGGGGTCCCAGGGAGCCAGGCTGTAGTTACTCAATAAGGGTGAACTGCAAAGAATGGGGCAGAAAATCTCCAAAGCTGGTGGATATTCCAATACTTAGATTTACCAAACCAGCACAAAAAAGCTTCTATAATACCTTACTGGTTACCCAGAAGCCAACAACACAGTTCCCTAGTTCCCTTAAAGCAACCCAGCCTTAGGCCTCCACCCAGACACACAGTCAAATACGATGAGGTTTGCTGAAAATCTTATCATATAAGAAAGTTCTACAAATCCCAAAGGATTGGACACAATATCTCCCAGGTTAATGGATATTCCAGATCTTACCCAAATACACGCTTACAGCCAATTCTTAACAACTAAACTAAAATTTATTAAAAAAGAAAAGAGAGTATTGGTTAAAAGATCAGCATACATACAGACATGAATACAGTTCTGAGATCAGATTCACAGTAGAGATGGTGAGCTTTGTAGTTGCAAAGAGTTCTTTCAGAATTAGTCTCTAGGTTATAGTCCAGTGTTCATATTCAGGGTGATCCAGATAGGGCTGGAGATCTCACTCTTAGGACTTAAGTTTCCCCTGCATGAAGCATCAAGCAGATCTGAGATAAAAAGGATCAGGACCCAAGGGCTTTTATACAGTTCCAGGACTTCTTTTGATAGCTCGGAGTCCTTAAATGAACAATAGGCAATCATGGAGACTTTGAAGTAGACCTATTTCCTAAGCATCACTGGTAATTAGCTACAAGGATTAACATAAGGCAATTGCCTGTTTTCCACCATTCGCAGGTGATTTGCTATACATTTCAAAGAGAGATGAATACAGTGATTTCACTGTTTACAGTTCGTTTAAATGTTAATATTTCCTGTGTGACAGGCTGTGTCTCTGTGTGACAGGCTGGGTCACAGAAACCCCCTTGGGACTGTTACCTGATGTGCTGAGACTGCCTCTGAGCCCGTTTTCCCTGGCAGTTTGGGACTTCAGTACCCTGTCCTGTTGAGCCAGACACACTAGCCTGCTGCAAACACATCCTCCAAAAGTTGCAGGCTTAACTGAAAACAGCTTGAGAAGTGCTCCTGTCTCCAGCACCCAGATACCCAGTTGCCAATGGAATCCAAACCCCAAATAAATCCATTTTGCTCTGTATAAAGCTTATACAGGATAAACTCATAAAATTGTCCGCCGTTTATAACACTGATGGAGAAATATGCACAGCTGTTTGCTCCCCCAGGAGTTATTTACTTACTCTGGGTCAATTTATAAGCAAAAAGTGATTTTATTAAGTATAAAAAGTAGGATTTAAGTGGTTTCAAGTAATAACAGACAGAACAAAGTAAATTACCATGCAAAATAAAACAAAAACATGCAAGTCTAAGCCTAAAACGGTAGGAGGCTAAATGAAGGTAAATCTCACCCTCAGAGATGGTGAGCTTCTTTGACAGACTAGACTCCTTCCTAGTCTGAGTCCAGCAATGACTCACACCCCCGTAGTTACTGTCCTTTGTTCCAGTTTCTTTCAGGGATCTCTTTGGGGTGGAGAGGCTATCTTTTGAGCCAGCTGAAGACAAAATGGAGGAGTTTCGAGGGCCTCTTTTTTCTCTCTTGTGTGCGGAAACCCCTTTGTTCTCCTGTGCAAAATCACAACAACAAGATGGAGCCAGTACCCACCTGGGCAAGTCACATGTCTATGTTGATTCAGCTTTTTGCAGGCCAATGCCATTGTTTAATGTTAGTTTAAACGTTCCCAGGAAAGCTCAGATGTGGATTGGCGTCTCCCAAAGTCCATTGTCAGTTAAGTGTTTCTTGATTGGGCACTTACTGAGAATAGTCCTTTCTCAAGAAGCTGACCAAATGCTGCACTGACGCTACTTAGAATCAAACAGGTACATAGCCAATATTCATAACTTCAGGTACAAAAATGATACATACAGATAGCATAATCATAACCAGCAAACTACAACCTTTCCTTAGACACCTGACTTGGCCTCCTCAGTATAAGAACTGGTGCAACCGTAGGACCCTGGTTGCAACAATGATCTAGACAATCACAGTTTACGTCAATAATGTCACATCCTGATTGCAACAATGATCTATACTGTCACAGTTCATGTCAATAACGTCACACTCTGAATTAACAGAATGCATCATAGACAGGGACTGTTCCTTTACATTGTTAATCTCTAACAATATATATGTAAACAAACGTTATCTAGCAATATGTCCCTAAAGGTAGAATCTGGTTCAATTAGTCTG
Organism: Chelonoidis abingdonii; assembly: GCF_003597395.2. NCBI lineage: Eukaryota > Metazoa > Chordata > Testudines > Testudinidae > Chelonoidis > Chelonoidis abingdonii. The sequence goes on along the minus strand of NC_133776.1, from coordinate 6,861,352 downwards.
CAAGCTGCTTAACCCTTTCTGTTGACCCCTTACTTGACCACTTTGTGTAAGATTCATTGCAATTATATAACAGTGATAGCAACAATGATTTGCATGGTCATATTTTAATCTGATAATGTCACATTCTGGAAACCAGTCATCCTATTTCTTTCCCTTTGTGCTCTCCACTCTTTTACTAGTGATGCTTGGCAATGAATCAAAAATCCAACCCCCCGCTCCCTTTAAAAAAAAAATTAGTGAATGGAAACCACCAAAAGCAAGAGAAACATGACGTGAATAAATCCACTGGCACCAGCTCTCTACTATGACAGCATCAATCAGTGCTATTGCACCAAACGTGCTAGATTTCAGGAGACAGATAGGTGTACTTAAATGAAGGAGCAGAGCTGCAGAATCTAACACACAATTTGTCTCAGAACTTCTTAGGACTTTTAAACATCTATTTAAAATAATTTTCCATCTGAACGTGATTTGACTTGCCATGGGTTCTCTCTTTGGATGGGGTTCTTACTTCAAGCCCTTCACCATGATATCTGTTGGAATGGGAATGATTTCTCAAAATACTCTGGCACATATAGATAGGGCTCATCCACTAAATCTATGGGGAGGGTCTCTGGAATCTTTTTCACATTAAGGAAGATCTTCCATTTGTCTTTTTATTGTGAGGCGATCCCAGTGCTTTGTGCTTCAATTGGCTTTTCACTTACTCGTGTATACTTATTATCCATTAGTATCCTCTGTAGCGGCATTCACTTGTGTTCCTATAGCTGTTCTTACACTTTAAAATTATGTTTTGATAAAGTCCTGGATTTTAAAGGCCAAGTTCTTCCCTTGTATGCACACATCACTCCTATTGACTCCCCTGCTGTTTCTGCAAACTTCAGAGCATTATTAATGACATTAATTATGGTAATATTCAAAGGTTTCTTAGCATGAGTTGAAGCTTTTCTGGCATGCTAATTATAAAGATCAATTTAAATGTAGGCAGGGTGGGCAGGAATTGCATATTGTCAAATTAAAAAGAGAAGGTCATTTTGTTCATGCAATTTATGCTTCTGTAATGGTCCTGTAAACAACATTGGGTTTTTCTAAGCTAATAATTGTTTTACTGGCTAGAGTACAGTGATGTCCGGATGTGATCACTTGCAACTTTTCCTGCTGGGGGACTAGCACAAAAAAATTCTGGCACATCAGTTCACAAGAGCCAGAGAAAGAAACCGAACAAACACAGGCACCGGAAAGCCAACATAAAAGCACTGTATTGTTTCATCTTGTTTTCATTCCTTGGCACTGTAGTCTGGTTCAATGAACCACTTTTACTATGTCTGTTTCTCATGGGAACAAAAAAAATTCGTAACAGTAGCGAACAAACCATTTTCTCAGAGCTGCTATACAAGGCAACTGGCTCCATCTGTCACTAGCACCTGCTGTAAGCTAAAGATTTTTGTGGGAGTTTGGTATGATAATTTATTCTCCCTTTAAACAATAGTTATAACCATAAACCACATGTGTTGTATTTTTCATTTTCGTTTTCCTTGCATGGCAACTCAAAAGCTCAACTTTGGAGTCTTTTTAGATTGGGCTTAGAAGTGTTTATAGCAGAAGTGCACAGCATCTCTTGCTCTGTTGGGACTGTTAGTTGGCTGAACTTTTGCTGATACATACTGATAAGAAAGGCTTCTCATCGACTGCAGAGAACTACCAGGGGATGTCACACATTTTTGCTTTTGTCTGAAGAAATCAAAGGCCGTTTGCAGATGCCAGGATTATTTTCTACAGCTTAGTAGTGACTAAAATTGTTGAGGCTTGGAATTTGTTTAAAACTTTCCACAAAATAGTAAAAATGCAAGAGCGTTAGCCTCTGAGATGCCAACTTAGTTTCATTTACACAGGTAAGTAAATATATTAAAACAGTGTCATCTTGTTTCTCCTTTACCTAAGTTTTTCAAGCTGTGATACTGAGCCATGGAATTTATTCTCTTTCCTTAGTGCCCCATAGAACACAATAACTTGATGACCTTTGGCTTCTCATTTGGTATGTAACTCTTGCCTCAAAAGCCCAATCCTTCCAATTGTTCCCCATTCAGCTTGCGGAGGAGAGAATAAGCTAATGAAACTGAAGCTTGGCCTGTTTTACAATGTATCTGGAAGTGGCTTAAAAGTGGTCTCCCCCACAACCTTTAAATGCCCATCCCCTTTTCATGGCTTGAGAGTTCTTAGTCTGCAGTATAAATGTGGTATTGCAGGTGTCCCAAATTCTGACCAAATATTAAATATTTACTATTTCCTAGTAACTTGGAAAGATTTAACTATGAATTTTTTCAGAAAGTAGAACTGACTAGAAGGAGAATTAGGGGAAATTAAAAGTAGGCTCCATGCCCAAATTCCATTAGTTAACATCAACAGGATTGCTGATTCTGTCATTTTAGCTGTAAAAATGGTGAATGATAGTTGGAATCCTTTGCTGGAATCCTAGGTTGTATGTTGGACACAACTGTTACACCAGTTAAGCCCTTGCACTCTTAATTCCTTACCAGCAGAAGCTAGACATGATTTTACTGCATTAACAAAATATGCCAAGTAGATGGCTTCTGTATTTTTTTTACGGCTTGTGTGGTTAGCAGCACTTTGCAACTGAACTGATTACAAGTTACCCTCTGTTGGCTTTTAGGTATTACAGTTTTCTGTGGTCTCCATAATACCCAAGCACCATGGAAATATTAATGGATTTATCTTTGCAACATTCCCTTGGTAGGGAAGTAGCTCATTGAGGCTCTACAGATGTTGATCTGACACAAGGTTTAAGTGACTTATCTGAATTCACACAGCAAATGTGCAACAGAGCCATGAATATAATTAACGGCACCTCTGTCCTAGTCCTGTGCTTTAGCCACAAGATCAGACTTCCTGCATAGTAGAAGTGGTAAAATCTGAGACCTGGATTTTGCTTTACAGTAGAGATAAAGCAGCTATATTAACTTCTATATTACTTTTAAGTGGTTACTGTTAACAGTATTCTATTAAAATGAACCTATGTAGTGTTGACTTATTTCAGTGACATCAGTTGGTGTTTTACCAAGTGCAGTCCAAGAACTCTCCAGCTGAATTGAGGATTGTATGATATAAGATGAAAGCATGTTGTAACGAACATGGGATCATATAGGTAGCAACTATTGGTAATGATATAAGGGGAAATGTAAAAACAAAGACAAGAAAAATAGTAGGAAGGATACTAAGCAGTTGGTATGGGTTAAAATGTGACAAGCACTCTAGGATTTTTTTTTCATTGCCGTGAGCTGTTAAATATATCCCCCTGATTACCTAGTTACCGTGAAATGACGGTTGGGGGAGGATTTCTGCCGTATCCTATCTTATGGTTCATGTTAATATTTGGGTCTCTGACTGCAGTTGCACAATTGATTTGTTACGTACAGGAAGCTTAAGAGCAGCTTCCTTCACAGCTAGTACTAGAGTATTTCAGAGGTGCTGTGAAGGCCTAATTGATTTCTTCCCATTTAGGGATTTAATAGATCACCTCAGTGGTTCGTAATACCTTGAGTTATTCTTGGATGAGTGCAGTCATTGTTGTCTGAAAGACTTACTCCTTGTCCTTACCTCCTACGAAAGCTGGCTTTATAGCAGCAGAGTTTAAAATGCTTTGTACACTTGTAATGTACACACAGACATTCTTTTTTGTTAATCTGGAGTCCAGAGAGCATGATGTTGCCTGGTAGTAAGTGGAGGTGACAGTGTTCTGTGGATTCCTTAAAGTACCCAAAGGTTATGATAACACGTGAGCAATAGCTATCAGTTTGTGTATCTGTTGCAGCACTTACTACCAGACAAACTGTGTGGACAAAAGAATTCACATTCTTCCAGTTCCTTCAAATATGGTTTTACACTGAATTTTAGTCTTTGACTGTGAAGAAGGTCGTGTTCCATACACAGGCTGTCAGAGCCTATAGCTACTGCATATAAAACCTTCAAGGCATCTGTGTTCTTTTATGCACAAGCAGAGTGGACTTTACAGCCGTGATACAACTTAAGGGTATGTTGGCGGTGCAGTTGGAGGTGTGACCACAGCATGTGCGGTGATGCCCAAATTGGCTTTAATTTAGCTAGCTCCAACGGCAATGACAGTGAAGCCATGGCACCATAGGCACTGGCATGGGGTAGCCACTAGAGTACATAACCAGGGTCCTGGACAGGCTTGTACACCCATGCTGCTGTGGCTTCACTGCTGTTGTTATTCAGGCTAGTTAGATCACAAATACTGTGGGTATATCTAGACATGCTGCAGTCACGTCTCCTGTTGCAATGTAGGATGTACCTTAAGTACTTTGCTGAACTGCGGCCTAGGGGCTGTAACTAACAGCAGGTGCTCTGGAGAGGTTACAGGGTGAGTGACTGGAACAGAGGGAACGCTTTAGGCCATTTGGGTGCACTAATCTTTAATCCAATAACCTTCTGCCCATATCCCGTGTTTCTAAGTCCCAAAGGGCTACCTACTTCAAAATCAAATGCTGTAAAGGAAAAATCTAGTATAAAAATGTTCTACCTGGTAAATCTATATCTGATATAAATAGGCTACTAAACATTCCTATTTATTGCTCAACTGAACTGTTGCCCTCTAAACTAATATGCTGATCCAAGCCATGATTACCTGGTTGTTTATACTTTCCACTGTAGGCAACATGATAAAATTGAGTTGGGTGGTTTAGAACACAAGCTTGTTTTTGGGAAAGGGGGTTGCTTGCACAAATCTAATGTAGAAGCTTTTTGGCTTCATACTCTATTTCATCAATTATTCTCTATGATACTCCTTATTCCTGTGTACTTGTTGACACCCTGATCACACCTGATGTGTTGTGCACAGCTTTTGAATATATTGCTTTATCGTATTGATAATGAGAAGCTGGGGAAGAGGATGAAAGACTAGCTGGTTACAAAAACTACGCTCTTTCATTAGGAAAGATAATGAAGGGTACAAAACTTCTTAGAGGGCGAAGAACAGTCAAGATGGCATAGGCTGAAACTAAAAGACCTAGGCTTTGATGGACGACATGACAGCAGTTTGGCTGCCACAGCTTTTGAGGTAGTCAAAATAGAGTTAGAGGTGCACTGGAGGAAAATATAGTAGCAAGGTAGATAAAGGCATGGTTTCTTTCGCCACATCCTACTATAAATGAAACATTCCTCCGGAATTCCTCCTCCTTCAAATCCATCCTTAATTAGCAGCCTTTTGCCATGCCAAGTCTGAATAGGAATCAGTACATCCTGACTTTGTGAAGAAAAAAGGTGTCTTTGACAGATACGAAAATAAAAAGAAACATTCCTCTTCATAGATCAGAGATGGTCAAGACAACATAACTTGCATTTGGAAATGCACATCTTATTTCTCTTTATCAGGCTGAGCAAAGTATGTCTGTGAGGAAGCTAATTTGTCAAGTGTCTATAAAGCAAGTTAAATTCCAGCTTTTATACAAGACTTTGCTGACCTGGTAGGTGGTGGAATATAAATAAATCAAGAGTTCTCCTGTCTGCTGTTCTGCCTAATCGTTCCATGCCTCCAGAATTGAAGGTGATTTGACATATTGCGTCTTAAATCCCATAGGAAATAACAGAAGCATGAAAACTCAGTGTTGGTAAAGGATCTTATGCTTTTTGATGTTGCTTGTAGAAACCAGATTACAGATACACTATTGTTACTCCTTGTTATCTAAGCTTCATGATGCCACAATTCATTGGGCTGGAGCTTCTCTTTAACTTGCACCTTCAAGTTTCCTTCTCAAACTTCTGAGACAGGCTTTCTTCAAGAAGAATGATTGTGTTAAACCCATATTAATGTACTTTTTCTACTTAATGATACTTCATATGCCCTCCTGATCCTGCCCGCAAGTCCCCACTGCTGTTCAGAAGATGGAGCGTTTTTATTTTTAGTAACAATATCTCTCCTGCTGGGATGAAAGAATCTTAAACCAATTAAACACATTAGGAGATAACAGCACATGTAGGTTTGGTTCAAGGCCTCCATTTTCTTCACTATGGGGCGTGTCCTAGTACCAAGCTTTCCATGCAAGATGACAGAAATAGTAGGATAAGCTCCTAACTAGGTCAGCAGTGTAGCTGCTGGCTTGCTAGGTATTCCCTAACTAGTGCTTTTTAGCCCATTATAGTAATCTCTGTAAATGAACTAAAATTTTGAGTTAGGAAATAGTTTTCCCATTTCTCTGGTGATTGTTCAAGAAAAATACAAAATTTCAATTAAAAATCTGAATGTGAGGGACTTTATCCAGTTCAAGATGCTCTTTTGTATGTATGTGAAGATAGATTATTTTTCCTTTTCCTTTTCCTGCGTAGCTTCTTGGGGGAGAAATTGTAAAATGGCTAGTGTATTATGGTCTGTTAAAATATGCTTGATTGTATAAAAGGTAGCTTATGCCATTCGTTTGTTTAGGGGTTTTTTAAAACCCTGTTTTGTGTTCGTAACTATGGCCAGGTTGATATTTAAATTTATTTTTTCATTCATAAAAGTCTACAAGAGCTTGTGCTGAGTTTACACATAAATCCATCATGGCTAGGAGTTCTTTAGCCACCTTCATCTGATACTGCAATTTAAGCCTAGATTTTTGAAATACAAGGTATCTGCTAGGAATTATTTCATGAATTGCTGACCAACAAACTCAGGACAGCTGGGATCTACTGTTAAGCTTTTTACTTCTAATTGATCTTTAAGTTGACGGAATACAAAGTACAGAGGAGACAATCACACACAGCTTTACCATGACACTGGAACATCAATACAGAACAAAATTTGACAAGGACACTGCCTGGAAGTCTAACACCTTCAATGTCAAAATAGATTGCAGTGTCCAATATGCAGGCATAATTTAAATTACCAGTTAGTTTGGATTTCAACTAGAGAGAAATCTTTTTTAGACTGTCAGCCTCTGTCCTTTATGCCTACAGTGTATTTTTACTGACCAGAAATAGAAGGTCAGTACAGCCTCATAACCCTGTGCTTAGAGTAATAATATCACATTCATCCATCTGTTGTGTTCGTGCCAGTAATTGAGTTATGACGCTATAGTTGTTCCACTCAGGATTTTCTTTCAAGTGTGTAACTCTGTTTTCAAAATAAAATTAGGCTCCTAAGTCACGTAGGCTTTTCAATGCTGAGTGGAGCAACAGCTAAATACCTTTAAAAATCTGCACACCCTACCTCACAGGTGTGTTGTAAAGATAACGACGTTAAAGCTTGTGAGATGCTCAGATACTGTGGTAATTGGGTCACAGAAATACCTTAAAATAGAGGAGTATGGTGTCATTCATGGTGATCCTCTGGTTTATAGGTGTCTGGATTGCACACAAGTATCTAAGCAAATGTCTCTTCTCTAGCTGTGTTTACGGTTGTCTGTTGGAAATTTTATATTTAAAAATTATTAGAAATTTTAACTCAACTTTCTCCCTCCTCCACATACACAATTTTCAAACAAACAAACATCACTAAGTAAAATAAAAGCTGCTAAAGCATGTGTTTTCTCCCCTGGGATCCAGAAATACCTTGAATACTTTCAGTACTGTCACTGAGCAATGTAAAGATTAAGAGTTTTGTGAGTCTGCCCAGAGATTAAGTACATTACAAACTGAAATAAATACACCTCTACCCTGCTATAATGCGGTCATGGGGAGCCAAAAATCCCTACCACATTATAGATGAAACCCCATTATATCAGGGTAAGGGCAGGAAGGCTCCGGCGGTGATTTAAAGAGCTCTGGGCTCCAGCTGCTGCGGGGAGCCCCAGGCCCTTTAAATTGCTGGTGAGCCTTGCTCCCGCAGCCCTGGGGTAGCAGCGGCAGGGCTCCAGCGGTGATTGAAAGGGCCTGGGGCTCCCCGCAGCAGCCAGGGCCCCGGATCCTTTAAAGTGCCACCGGAGCCCCCTGCTGCCACGCTGTACGCGAACCTGTGTTATATCGGGTCGCGTTATAGCGGGTTAGAGGTGTACATGCATATAACTCTATCCGACCTTACTTATCCTCTATTGTTGCCCCCCAGCCCAACTCTCCTCCAATTTTTCCCACCCTCATCTGCCAGTTTGTCAGCTCCTCGCACAATCGTCTTCTTCCAGGCATCCCTTTGTACACAGCATAATCCCTGAGTTCATCCACAAGGCCGCCTCTGGCTCGCTCCTAAAGACCCAGCTCTGCTGTGCTGCTACAGTGAATATCTTTGACTTGTATAAATAACCCGATTAATTATTATTCTTCCCCCCAAACTGCTGTCCTAGAATGCAAGCTTCGCATGGCAGGGGATGTCCCTTCTTGAATGTCTGGAAAGTGCCAAGTACATTGTGGACACTGACATAAACTAACCAGTACCTAGAGAGGATGCTGCAAAATTCTTAATGGCATTTTCTCCTGTTTTTCCACAGGTTTACGCCGCAGCCATCTTATAAAGTGCGGAGGTCCTGCTATGCACCAATACTTTCAGCATGTCAATACTGGTGACTTCATGAGTGCCTCTATGATCAGCTGTGGCAGCAGGGACTGTGGTTTTGGGAATATGGCAAGTCTGCTTCAGCCTTTTTGAAGGCTATAACCCTATTCATCAGGGTATACAATACTGACGATCCAAAATGGCTTTGCAGATTCCCAATTCCAGAGTATGGGTTTGTGCACAGCAAACACTATGGGAAAGCTTTTCAATAGCACAAATGACACTTAAGGTAATTGCTATTTGTGCCTTTGAAAGTTTGTATTCCACACTCCTCTATAACTTTCATGAGTATTACATCAATCCATACCATTAGAAGTCTGGTACATAAAACTTACAAACTTACTCCCTACTCACTCTTACTAGGTGTGTTTAGCTCTTGTTCCTCAGGGAAACTCCACCAGGGCTGTGCTGTTCTTAGAGAATTTAGGTTAATATATGAGTTACTTGAGCCAAAAATGTTAGAATAACACTCTTTACCACACTCTGCAGATCGGGAAAATTGATCCAGCATTCTTTCTCTAGTGACATGTAGGGTATGTTTCTCTTATGTTTCTCCTTTTCCCATTCCTCTTGAGAGGTGGGGGAATGGTGATGAGGAATTGTATTACAGAATAATCTGCTATAGATACCAATGCTGCTGCTTGCCTCCCTGCAGTATGGTGAGGTCTCCCTGATCCATTAGACATAAGTAGAATATAGTCAACAAGGCCAAAGAGCATCAGTTTTAAGGGAAAACTTAATGAGTGGATGCCCTTCACTTGTTACATTGTCTCTGGTCTAATGTTGGTTTGTTTGTAAACCATGAGAGGGACATCTCCCCTCCTTGGTGCCGAAGCTCCAAATACATGGCATATCAAAGTAAGGTTTTTAGTATAACTCCTGCTTAATTCCGGGTAGCCTACTTCAGTGCTAGGCAAAGACTGATGGGCACAGAGTCTAAAAGCACAGTTCGTATTCCTTAATCACCTCCCAATCAGAAATTGGATGAACCTTCGGGATGCAGAGACGGGGAAAATCCTCTGGCAAGGAACAGAAGATCTGTCTGTACCTGGAGTGGAGCATGAAGGTAAGGTATGGCTTCCCTGTTGGGTTGGGCAATACAGTTTCTACGGGGCCTGACTGCAGGCAGTATGGCACCACTTTTGAAGGACAGACTGTTCGCTTGGGCTTTGATTCTACAGCACAAGGAGCAAGTGGGTCAGCTGCAGGCAAAGGAGAGATGCTAAGACTGAATACAAGGAGCTCAATGGGTTAATTTACTTCTGCACGCCTGATTGTCACACTCTTCCTCTTAATCCATTAAAAAAAAATAAGCCTTACCACTCAGTGTGACTGGGAGTGGTTGTATTGATCATGGTTGAGGCACAGTGGGAGAGCTATATGGGGAAACATGCAAACTTTTGGCCCTCTTGTCAACTTGACCATTACTTACTTTCTCCAAAGCATTGGGAGAATTTAATGCTGAAGTGAAAATGGGATACTTCTGCGCTCTCCACTTCTGTCTGTGGCTTCTCTTCCCTTTCTGCCTTTGGTATCTGTTCCAAGAGGCCTAGCAAAGTATTCCATTGTACATTACTCTGCTTTGATATCTAATATCCCATGCCAGTGTGGAAATGTGTTGGAAAGGGACGGTAATTGAAAGCAAGCTTACCGCAATATATAGACTGTTTGTCACACTGGCTATGTATGGAACAGCATGGCCTCAGCGAATTCACTCAAAAGGCTTTTCTGATAATGTGAGCACCATGCTAATGGTCTGTGAAGAGTGGAGTGACCTTGGTCATCCGTTTACTTCAGGGTTACTTATGAATTTTTGCTTAAACAACAAGGGCTGAATCCCACTTGGTGATACTAGGGCATTCATCTCCCTGTGAATTATAAAATCTCCTATCATGCAAGGGCAGCACGCACGTGGCAGCAGGATTCAACTCTTACATTATTCCTTTGTAATGATTTTGTTTTAAGTAGTAATGCTGTCAGGGTAGAGGGGATGGAGAATTGGAGCTGTTTAATGCAGTACAGGGCTGGGTAGGACACAGGGTTAATGCTTGTCTTTCAACTACAGAGATTTGGTTTCAAAGCTAGCTTGGGTCACAAATGAAATGGACTTGCTACTCCTAATCAGGGCGCCCGTGAGCACTCTTCCACTTCACGCAAACAGTGCACAGTTGGGCATGACCGTCCCTGCTCAAGAGAGGCCTGATGCTGTAATGGTCAGGGTCTGAATTGAAATGCAGAGTTAGATAAGAGAAGCACTGTGTTAAAACATTAATCTGGCCTCTTCTGAGCTCATCCACTTGGGCCTGACAAGTCTCTTCTGGTCTCACTCCAGTGCTTTTTAGCAGCAAATAGCTGCAGTTCTGTTAACATACCTAGTGACATAGTCTACTAGTATCACACACCTAGCAAAAAACTGGAAATGCCATCATTACAAACACAACTGTACATACGGGCCTGGTTCTGAAACCAAGGAAATATTTAACAATACATCAGAACTCTGTAGAACAGGGTTTATTCAGATGCCTGCTGTGAAGGGAAAGGTTCCAGCAATTTTAAATACAACTGCAATAAAATAATTGAGACACAGATTTAAAAAAAATAAGGTAATGCTGCAGCCTGGTGCTTCATTGCTTAAACTATGGGGTAGTGCTGCTTTGCCCTCTTTTTAGCCACTGTGTAATATTGGGTGTGAAGGCACAAAAGAGATGAGAGCAGCTAATAGCAGCCGAGGGAGGAGTAAGACACTGGGCCACAGGAAGCAGAAAATGTAAATCCTGAGGCACTTGTTCCCATTGTTCTCTGACTTCCTCTTACAACTTCTCCCCAGAGGCACTGGTAGCTTCTGAATCTTCTTCCTTCACTGTATCTAGACAGACTGTTACACTTCCCTGGCTCTGTGTAGCTTCTGTAGACTATAGGGTGGAGTGTTTTTTCTTGTGGATAGAAGAGAAGGTTGGGGCTCATGAGTTCCATCCCCCGTCTGTCACTTAGGCAAGTCCTATCGCCTCTCTGCACATTAGATTTCCCCCTTGTATAAAACCGTGATAATATTTGCCTACTTCACAGGTAAACTGGGACATAATTAAAACAGAGTCTCCAATGTCTTTCAGACTGTCCTGCGTCAGAGGTGTGTAGTCTAATATTACAGCTATTGTTTTGTCATAGCAAGTCACAGTCTGGTCATGGTGAACATAAAGAGTCAGATATATAGCAAAAGAGTCCGAAGGTCAGTTGTGCAAAATACAGATTGAGTAATTTTAAGACATCTACAGTCATTAATAGCAAACACCATATGTCTTAAGGCCCAAATAAATACAATGCACAATGGTTTAATGAGGTACTGTATCATTAAATAGGCAGGCCATATTCACAATAGGCTGCAGTGTGTACTTGCAAGGAACAGAGGTGGATGTTGGTGTTATGCAATGAAAATAGCTTAAAACTATTAGTGGATTGGGGGGGGAAACTTCAAGCAGCTCCATTGTGGTTGTGTTTTTTAAATCATGAGATCTTGCTCCTCTCTGGGACAAAGTGGTAGCTTACATCATGATCCCCTGTAGCTCTCTAGATCAGCATCGTATCAAAGTCCCAGGCCATTAAACTATTGTACATTAGATAGATTCGCCTGGGGTATGATGAGCTTTTCCTGTTATTAAACAGCAGCTTGCTGTCTGCTCGTGGATATTTTGATAGGCTTTTTGTTTAGGAGCAGTTCTGCTCATAAAATAGAAATTTGCGTGAAAACACTTTCTAGTACACTGTAAGGATATAGAATCACACCACTTAAGAGCGAAGGGCTTGGTGGCATGTCATTGCACTGAATATGCCCCTTTTCCTCGTTACTGTGACATTTCAGCACAATAACGGATGCTCCCAGACTTCCTCCTCTTCCCCTAGAGAGCTTACGAAACCAGCTACAGTTTGCCATTTGCTGGCAGTGTCATACCCACCATGGGTATAAATGTAGTTTTATTGTCCTGGGGTAGGTATTTTGGGAACCCAACACTTCCTGTGCACTTACAGAATGGCTCCCAGGGTCCATGTGAAATCACCAGAATCACACTTGCTGGGTTGGGGTTTGATCAGGATACAGAGCCTGAAAAGGAGAGCTGAAGGAGGAAAGGGTACTAGTTCATTTGCAGAATAGCCCTCTGCCTATTTGCCACATTTAGCACATTTTCTAAAGTAATTTGTAATGTTGCAGGTCACATTTTAGCCTGAGGTAACGTGGCTTCAGTAGTACATTACCAGGAATGAGGAGTCAAGAGACCTGGGTATTTTTCTGGCTCTGCCACAGTCTTGCTGTGAGATTCCAGGCAAGGGATTAGGTTAAAGCTATCTGGGCCTTAGTGTGCACGTCCGTAAAATGAGACTCATATTTTTAGTTGCCTTTTTGGCCTGAACTGTGCTCAAAGCCTCTGCATTGGGTTAGCATTTCAGAGGGTGTCATAATAGCGCATAATAGTTTTGTAATTTGTCAGAGTAATGGTTGTCTGATTTCCTTCCACAGCTCGAGTTCCTAAGAAAATCCTGAAATGCAAAGCTGTGTCTCGGGAGCTAAACTTCTCCTCAGCAGAACAAATGGAAAAATTCCGACTGGAACAGAAAGTTTATTTCAAAGGGCAGTGTCTAGAAGGTATTGCTCCGTTCTGTGGACAGCTGTACTAGAATGTGGTGAACCGATACTTTGTAAAACGGCTGGGACTGAGGGTAATGAGATGGGCTGAACATTTTTTTTAATTTTTAAGAGTAATGTGGAGGTGGAGTGCTAGTCAGACCTAATGGCCCAAAGCATTAAAGTGACCATTTCATAAGCATATTCACCCTTATGCATGCACGACTTGTACATGTGACCTCGTAACAGCATGATCTAGTATGCTGTGTCGTAATATTGCACTTAATCCAGGGGCTGTAAGAGTACCAAGCTCCCTGCCTTGTTTTATTAGTTAGGCCCCTACTTCCAGCTGTCCTTACATGGGAAAGTTTGTGAAGACGGGGAAGATTTAGAACACTCCAAAGAAATCTAACTTGGCCCAATTTCTTCTGAGTTAATCACAAGAAAAGTGGCATGACTGTGCCATTGCTCTTCCGATCTGCTCCTCAAGGGCATAGTGGAGGCAGGGAGGATGTTTAGTGCAGGTTGAGTTGTACAATCTTAGTTTTTAAATAGCATTTCCCTGTCTGAATTTACATACAAACTGCTGGCAGAGCATGAGGTGTGTCTGTTACTAACAGCTTTAGGAGTTGGGTGTGCAGTCAGGTAAAGAGCAATAGGACCAATGTGGTTTTCTTAAAAAGCTTTTGGATCTCTTTTTCACTTCACAGAATGGTTCTTTGAATTCGGCTTTGTGATCCCTAACTCCACAAACACTTGGCAGTCCTTGATAGAGGCAGCACCAGAATCACAGATGATGCCAGCTAATGTTTTAACGTGAGTAGCTTGGGGTTAGAGAATCTGAGCGCGCTGTGGGGGAAGCAGTGCTTGGCATTTCCCTGGGTGCAGAAGACTAAAATTGGAGGATTGTTCAAAATGCAAAAGAGGAGGGGAGTTGACATTGACTTTGTCACGTTCCATACTGCCAGCTCTTGAGGGACTTCCCCATTTTCCTCTTTCCCATAGGCCTAATTTGCTTTAATAGAGCTGCTAAGACTTTTGAGAAACTGGAATTGATTCTATGTTAAATACTGGATCTGCCTTTAAAGGTGACTGTGAAGGAGTTTTAAAAATTCTGTTCTAATGCCCTCAACATCCAGGCTAAGCAGAGACTCAGTGCATGCCCATAAAGCCAGCTGTTGCTGATTGGCTCTTGCTCTGAGATCCCTGCAGGCGTTATTCAGGTGGTGTCACCCAGGGGACCTCTGTGACCTGAAGTTGGCTTCTGGAGCTTGTTTTAACATGGTATACTTTTGCCAAGCTTCAAATATTTTATCCTCTTTTGGATATAAAAAAGCTTAGTTATGCAAAATAGCATGTGAATGAAAGCCCTCTGATTGACTCCTTACACGTTGACGTCACAGGAGATCAGCAATTCATGGACTTGGATCAGGCTAGTGAGTACCAGGGCGTCACTTTGAATGGGAGGTTTGATGGGAAGAGAAACCTAGAGGCAGGCCCTTGGCAAGCAATAATCCTTGAAAAAGGCCATCGTCCCTATAGGAGCTGTCCCCAGGCTAGATATGTGCTGGCAAAACATTTATCTCTGTCTGCCAGCAGAGATAGGAGGATGTCAGAATCCTCTTGCCAAGTTTAGGGGGATAGCGGGAAGCTGGTCACACCAGGATTGGTGGGCTCCTAGAAGATCCTGCTTCTCAAACTTCCCCTTGCTCCCTCCCTGCCCTGATGGAAATTAGACATACAGTGAGGGAGCTGTGGTTGAAGCCGCCATCTTTGATGTCACAAAAGTCTTTGACGCTTTTCAGAAAGCCTCTGAAGAGGGAACAATCATTGAAGTGGTTCGAGCAATGCTACATGGGAGCCCTTTTTGTGGGCACTGCAAGCAACCCCAACTCCCAGTGAGCACCAGGGAAGTCAGACTGCAAAATCCAGAATAAAGACAAAAGTTCATTTGTTGAGAGACAATTCCCCCCTCCCCCCCCCGCAGGAAGCCGAAAGTTTTCAGGACTGAGCCCTATTGAGGGTGGCAAGGGTACATGAGCATTTTCCATCCCCCAGTTCTCTATAGGTTCCAAATTCACTAATCTTACTACGCCTCTGAGTTCTCCATTCCACTCTCCAAAGGCCTCCTAAAATTAGAGCCTTGAAACCTGAGCCAAACCCAACTGGACCCGACTTCAAGCGTCGGGTCAGGTCAGGTCTGAAAACAACCCAACCCTCTCTGGGGTGGGGTGAGTAGACTCTATCACCTCCTCCTGTCAGTGGGGCTGGCAGAGCAGCTGCATCCCAGCTCTTGCCGACCACCACCGCCTCACTGCATTGGGTATACCGATGGGTAGCAGCATCTCTCACTCTACAGCACACCCAGCATTAGTATACTATGCCTCTGCTTTAGTATGCAGAACACACAAAACCACCTCGGACCAGCACAGTGTGCAGTCATACCCAAAATCTGTATTCCATGTGGGACACTTGATCTTTCCACTGCAGTTCAGACAAGACACTCATGAACAGGCACTCGCTTTTAAGCATTTCTTGGGAGAATGACACCCTTGGTTGAGGTAGGTCTCTCCAGCGCTAGAGAGCATAGGGGGACCTGGAGAGGAATAACAGAGTAGGACGTGTGGTGCTGCTTTTCGTGTCCCCCAGTACAGAACGAGTAACACAAGGTGACCAGCCACACTACTCCTTTACCCATGGCTTCGAAAACATCGTGCCGAAGTTAACCATTCATGGGTATCGTATACATCTCCTCCCCTGCTCTGCCCTGTGACACAGCCAGTGTGACATTCAATCCAGTGAACAGAAACTGTTCATCTTTACATAGGGGAGCAGCTCCCTGTAGGAATGCAGTGGGCAAGTCTCTCATTGTCTGGGGAAAATAAGGCTGATAGCACTTTGTAAAGAGCAGCCCTCCATTCTAGTCCATCGGGTCACAGTGCGGCTTCCCTTTGCATTATTTCATTCTTACAGTAAATATTCTCAAATAAAAGGCAGGAGGTAGTGTGGGGACAGGGAGTTAGCTCAAGCCAGCAAGAGCGCGGTTCACAGCAGTATTCTGTAATTGCTTTTGTCTAATATCTCCTTCCTTTCCTTTTAATTTCCCTCCACAGTGGTAACGTTATTATAGAAACCAAGTTCTTCGATGATGACCTCCTTGTAAGCACTTCCAGAGTGAAACTTTTCTACGTTTGAGATAAGGGGCTTTTGGGGGCTGTTTTTAGTTTTCCTCCGTGCAGTTCTTGGTGCAGAACCCCTTGCCTATCCAGTGGAAGACACCTCCTGTAGGTGTGAGCCTGGGGACCAGCTCACCGGGGGTTGTGACGTTTGCCTATCAGTTATTTGGTTTTCCCCTCCGACCAAACCCAACCCTGAGAGACACAACCATCAGCTCAGTGATGGGGGGAATAAAGACTCTGTAAAAATGGGCAAAAAATGGTTGTGCAGAACCAACACTGTAAATTATGTTAGTTTCATCCTTTCTACTTCTCTGGATCTTGGTACGTAATCACTCATTTCCACTTGCACCTTCTCTCAGCACTTTGTTTTGGATTAAGTTAACCTTTTCCTTTCCCATGTTTACTTTTTATGCTTTCTCTGGATTTCTGTGTAGTGGTCTATACATTCTCATACCCTAAACTTGTAAAATAGTCTATTACTACATAATGTAATTAAAGCAAATTTCTGAATTAAAACATTCGTACTGTCCAAAGAATGGAAACACTTTCAGCTGTGTTTTTCCCCCCTTATTTTAAAAATGTGAGCAAGTGACAGACTGCTGCTTGCAAGCCCACTGTCAGCAAGCCAACGGCAGCAGAACTAAGGTCTTGTCAGCACTTCCATACTAAGTTCTTGCTGGACTCTTTTTTCTCCTCAAGGCTTCCTCCACATAAGGTGAAAACTATAGCTGATGACCAGTGATGAGCTGCCAAAATATTAACAACCGGTTCCCTCCTCCTCACCCCATGAGGGGATCGTGCCCCCCCCGCCCCCCGGGACTCCCCCCGCCCCCGGGGATCTACCTGCCCCATCCCACTGCTCCCATGTTCCGCTTGAACACTTCGGGACTCCTGCCCCATCCAACCTCCCATGTTCCTTGACACTCCACCCCCAGGACCCCTGCCCCATCCAACCCCTCCTCTTATTCCTGATGGCCCCCTGGGACTGCTGCCCCATCCAACCACCCCTTCTCTCTGTCCCGACTGCCCCTGGAACCCCTGCCCCTGACTGCCTCCCACCGCCCCATCCAAACCCTGGTCCTTCCTGACTGGCCCCTCCCCAGGACCCTTGCCCCCATTCAATTCCCCTGTTCCCTGCCCTCTGACCGCCCTGAATCCCGACCCTAATCTCCCCTGCCCTCTATCCAACTCCCCCTCCCTGTTCCCTGCCCCCTTACCGCGCTGCCTGGAGATGGGGGCCGCGCCACCCAGAGTCGGGGCTGGGAGCCATGGGCGCCGGGCCTGAGTTGGGGGCTGGGCCAAAGCAGCTGGCCAGCCTGAAATCGGGGGCCAGCCTGCAGTCGGGACCGGGGGCCGGCCCGGAACTACTGGCCAGGCCAGAATCGGGGGCCGGGGGATGGCCCAGAGCTGCGCCGCCCAGAGTTAGGGCCGACCCGAGGTTGGGGCCAGTCCGGAGCCACTGGCCAGGCCGGAGTCAGGGCTGGGGCCAAGGGCCAGAGACGCGCGGCTCCTAAAGCACTCCTCGTGCCCCCCTGCCCCAGCTCACCTGCAGGAAGCTGCTGCTTCCTTCTCAGACCTCCCAGGCTAACAGCTGATTGGCGGGAAGCCTGGAGGGGGAGCCTTCAGAGGAGGAGGCAGAGGCAGAGCTGGAGCCAGGTGAGCTGGGGCCGGGGGCAGGGCAGGGAGCTGCTGGAACTTTTGTTAAATTTAGAAGCCCTTTACAACTGGTTCTAAAAGGGTTTCTAAATTTAACAACCGGTTCCCGCGAACCAGTGAGAACCGGCTCCAGCTCACCACTGCTGATGACCAGGTCTTCCTTCCGATTCCCCACTCCATACTAGGATTGTCCCTGTTCATTCAACCAGTGGTTAACTTAAGCTTACTATTTCCCTGGGCAGCAACGCACAGACATTAGTTTATCCAGACTCCATTGGGTATGTCCAAAACCATCTGGAAAATGGGGGTTGTTCTGAATAGGAATAGACTAGCACTTAACATAGTCCACCAAGTTCACAAACTCCAGGAAGAGAGGCATTAGCTATGATCACTAAAGATGCCTCTTTCTTGAGTTTACTAGAGACTGAAATGCTGTACTGGGGGCTCTGTTTGGGCTACAGTGGCTAACATCAAGCGCTAATGTGCGCCCAGCTTTGATGGTATATGGGGGTGTGTAAGAGAGAGGCCTTAAGCTTTTCTCCCAGGCTACAGGAGACCCTGGCAGCAGCCAGTTACTTCCACCTATACACAGGCCTCACTTTCTTATTTCTTGCAAGGGGGACCCTGCCCTCTGTGGGCCTTCTTAAGTCTCTTCTGATGGGGATCAAAAGGAAGTTAAATGTCCCAGCACACCCAAGAATAACTTCCCAGAGCCAACTGAAACGGAAAGAGGCCAACAGTACTTTCATACTTCAGGGCTGTCTGTGTAGCAGTTTTCAAGGAGTCCTGGCTGGCTAGCTGAATGCGGCTTTCTCTGTGGGGCTTACCCTGGGGATCTGCTGCATTCCCTGTAGAGTCTGGGTGGAGATCTTCTGGCTGGGAGCTTCACCTGTGGCCTATGGAATCACTCCATCCATTTCCTACTCAGGGTGATCTTCCCCACAGTTGACTGCGGCCATTTCCTTCTTTTTAAAGGCCTCTTCTCTACCATACATGATTGACAGGGCCAGAGGGGCAGGGTTTGCCCCACACACTGAGCCTCTGGGGCCTTCCTTCCTCCTCAGTGTGGGCCTATCTACTGCCCCACAGGGCGCTTCTGCTGCAAAGGTATTTTCCAAACATACCCTCACTCTCAGCTCCTGTTACATTTCTTATAATTAGCCATCTTCATTCCCTTAGTAAACTTAAACCTTGCACAGCCTGTGCCTTCAGTTTCTGCTCTCAGACATCACTGGCAGTTTTATGATTAGTGGATATTGATGAACTTAACTAGGAGGATTATGAGGTCAAACCATCCTGTGAATGGGGACTGATTCATAAGAAAATGATAGGGAATAAGAGAAATGCATCATTTTAGCACCTGAATTGATGCTGGATTGTTAATCTGAGAAAAGAAAGTGCATTATCCCCAGCAGCAGCTTCCTCCAAATGTGTCTGAGCCTGCTGGACATATGGGGCAGAGCATTCCCGGCAGCATGCCCCCACTAGGCCATCCCTGAGGAGGGGACCACAACTGTTTGGAACACTAGTATGTCAAAGCACACTATGAAACTTCCAGTGTGCGAGAGTTGGGTCCACATGGCCCACATGCTTCTGCGCTGTAGATTCACACTTTGGCTTGCTGTACACGAAATCACCATGTAGACAAGCCCCGAGCATCATGCAGTGAGGGATTGGGAGAGGAGAGGTGGGAATATGTGCATGGGTGGGGGTGGGAATCTCCATTTGGTAGCAGTTTGCAGATTGGAAGGAGAGTCACTTTAACCAATGAAATGTAAACCCTGTGCCAAGCACGCTTGCAGCCTGGTGCAGGGTCAGAGTTCAGGGCACATGTGCCCCAAAGCCAGCAGGGTCCAAAGGCGTTAGGTAAGTTGCATGTAAATTACCCAGCTTTATAGCATGGCCTCCCATTTTCAAACTGCTTTTCAAACCCAAAGTACCCCGCATATGCCAGGTAAAATTACCCCCAGCACGCTGCTGCTTACAACTGTCCTTGTAAACAGGTTTAGCCCACTTCAGTGTTTACATGGAGCTATATTGTGATGTTTACCACTATGCCTCCAGCTGGGAGTTCAGGCAGAGTTAGCCAGTGACACGCTGCAGAGGCAGCTTCTTGTCAACAAGACAAACTACAACCTAGTAGCAGGGAGCATTTTTCAGATTAATCAAATAGGAATGCACGTGATTTTTAAAAAGACTCTCTGTTTGTGGGGCCTGTAATACCTGGGATATTCGTTTTCACACTCTTGAGCCTATGCTTGTTCCTATTGAAACAGTCTTTATGTGTGATTACCTCCGTGGAGAATTGCACCTGTTCCAACCTGTTGCTATGATGGCAGCTTTTAAATAGCGTCTCACTGGCATCAGGTGCTAGCATGCTCTTGCATATGAGCTGTCCCTGTGGTCAAGGTTTCCGCGATGCCCGCGCAGGAAATGCAGCAAGACAAGGGCCTGGGAGGTAGGCCTGACGGTTTGACTTCGTTTCTCTGTAACTGAGGTGCGTTTCGTTAGGTGTGAAGTAGAGGCTGATTAGACAAGGCTCCAACAGCACAGGGCTGCTGGCCAAGCATGGCTCCCTCTGTGCCTGCACTGCCGCCATTACAGTGTCCTGTGTGGTGCCGTCGCCTAGGAGTAGCTTGTCCAGGATGTATGCCAAAAGGCCTTCAGCTTCTCCATCTTAACAAAGTGACTCTGTTGCCTGCGTGAGGCAGTGATTACACTACTGTTATCCTTCTTTGGGGCAGGGACTAGGCAGGTAGATGGCACCCCACACAATGGGGCCCCCATCTCAGCTGGGGACTAGGGGTGCCAGAGTAATGTAATTAACTTGCATCTGTGTGCATGGCAGGGTTTCTAGGTGAGTGTAATGCTGGTGAAGGATGCTTTATTGACAGCCCTGGAGACAAGCTCATCCTCTTCCCCCTGTCCATCTAGCCAGGACCCCTCCTACTTACCAACATGGGAAGGGGAAG
Source organism: Chelonoidis abingdonii (assembly GCF_003597395.2). NCBI lineage: Eukaryota > Metazoa > Chordata > Testudines > Testudinidae > Chelonoidis > Chelonoidis abingdonii. Next base: position 6,840,433 of record NC_133776.1, on the reverse strand, counting down.
GTTGTGAGCCCCACGATTGAAACCTGTGCTTTAGCTACCAGCAAGCGGTGCTGGTACAAGCCTTCTGCATACCATGCTACCTCAAGCCTACCTGCGTTTCACGGGCAGCACTTCTCGAGGAAGCAGATAGCCTACTCCCTCTCCACTAAAGGATGAGTTTGAGCTTCGACTCATACTGCAAAACTGTCTTCCTGGTTTAGGCTGGGCACGGCCATGTTAAAGTGAAAGGTCCTACTGGCGTCATTAGGAATTTTGATGCTGGGTCCTTTGCTAGCTTCGGACAGAAGCTAGATTCCCTGGCTTACGGGAGCAAAGCGGTTGGCGACTGTTCACAAGCAGGCCAGTCGTGCTGGAGGGTTGATGTGATGGGGAGGGCTGTCCATCAGTAAATGGCCACTAAGCACGAGCCTGGTCTTAAACTCCTCCTGGTCAGACAGTTGGACGTCATGCCAGGCTGGGGGGAGCTCTATCACATTATCACCCAGGGCCTCCCTTTCGGAGCTCAAAAAGGCTTCAGCCTGGAATCTTCTTCACACCTTTCCAGTCAAGTGTGGAATGGCTGCACCCTCACCTACAGCAAGGTCAGCGGTGTCTTGCCAGTCCTGCCGGTTGCGAGCCAGGTTTCTCTGCAAAATGCAGGCGTTGGCACTCCCCGTGCTCTGGTGCATTCTCGTTTAATTGCACACACCATGATGCTTCTGCCTTCAATCTGGCCTTGGCATTAAAATGACAATTAACCCAGGGTCCTTGCACCGACTGAAAGCCAGCTGTTTGTGTGCTGTGTGTCTTACTGCTGCCCTCTTGTGGTAGGATGGAAAATAGCTCACAACGGCGCTTTCTTTCCTGGTACTCTGTACAAGGATCAGTGAGGGCAAACCCTCATTTGTGTACTCTGCGTAAACAGTGCCCACTAGTGAGCCTTCTGGGAGCACTTACCGCAAGATGTTGGGTTTTTTTAACAAATATTTTTCAGTGCCCAATAAAAAAAAAAAGTGTCCAACCAAACTCCTCCTCCTCACCCAGCTGCAAAAATCCCAGCTAAGAGTCGAGCCTTTCAGCACGTCTAGTGTGAAGTCTGGCAGCAAGCAGGATTCAATGGCCTTTTCCTGAGGCTTGTGCTTGAGCTCAACTGTGTGGGAAGGAGGTGGCGAACCTCTTCAAGCCCCAGAGCAGACAGGGTTTTGTGTGTCAAATACCAGCATGCTGTAATCCACCAAGAACAGGCCACATGGTCTCTAGAGCACAGTGTGACTTGTGCTGCAATGGAGTGATCACCAGCAGCTGTATCTGGCTGGCACCCCCTGGCGTTTGATTGTGGTTTGGGTGTAGCAAAAGGAATAGTATTTTTCAATTCCCCTCATACAAGTACTGTAGTACAGTCTCTTTATCATGAAAGTGTAACTTATAAATGTAGATTTTTTTTGTTACATAGCTGCACTCAAAAACAAAACAATGTAAAACTTTAGCACCTACAAGTCCACTCAGTCCTACTTCTTGTTCAGCCAATTGCTAAGACAAACAAGTTTGTTTACATTTGTGGGAATTACTGCTGTCTGCTTATTTACAGTATCATCTGAAAGCAAGAACAGGCATTCGCGTGGCACTTTTGTGGCCAGTGTTGCAAGGTATTTACGTGCCAGATATGCTAAACATTCATATGCCCCTTCATGCTTTGGCTACCATTCCAGAGCACATTTCCATGCTGATGATGCTTGTCAAAAAAAACAATGTGTTAATTAGATTTGTGACTAAACTCCTTGGGGGGAGAATTGTATGTCTCCTTCTCTGTTTTACCCTCATTCTGCCACATATTTCATGTTATAGCAGTCTCAGATGATGACCCAGCATATGTTTGTTTTAAGAACACTTTCACAGCAGATTTGACAAAATGCAGATGGTACCAATGTGAGATTTCTAAGGATAGATAAAGCACTCGACTCAAGGTTTAAGAATCTGAAGGGTCTTCCAAAATCTGAGAAGGAAGAGGTGTGGAGAATGCTTTCAGATGTCTTAAAAGAGCAACACTTCGATGCGGAAACTACAGAACCCGAACCACCAAAAAAGGAAATCGATCATCTGCTGGTGGCATCTGACTCAGATGAAGAAAATGAACATGTGTCGGTCCACACTGCTTTGGATCGCTATCGAGCAGAACCCGTCATGAGCATGGACGCAAATATTCTGGAATGGTGATTGAAGCATAAAGGGACATATGAATCTTTAGCGCATCTGGCACGTAAATATCTTGCGATGCCGGCTACAACAGTGCCATGTGAATGCCTGTTCTCACTTTCAGGTGCCATTGTAAACAAGACGTGGGCAGCATTATCTCCTGCAAATTGTAACCAAACTTGTTTGTCTGAGCATCTGGCTGATTGAGTGGACTTGTAGGTTCTAAGGTTTTACATTGTTTTATTTTCAAATGCCATTTTTTTGTACATAATTCTATATTTGTAAGTTCAACTTTACGATAAAGAGATTGCACTATAGTACTTGTATGAGGTGAATTGAAATATACTATTTCTTTTTTTTACAGTGCAAATGTTTATAATAAAAAATAAATGGAAAGTGAGCACTGTACACTTTGTATTCTGTGTTGTAATTGAAATCAATATATTTGAAAATGTAGAACACATCCAAAAATATTTAAATAAACATTCTATCATTGTTTAACAGTGCAATTAATCGCGATTAATTTTTTTAATCGCTTGACAGCCCTAGTCAGAATGCGTTTGATATGGGTGGTGTGAGCCACTGGAGAGAGACACCTGCTGGTTCTTTACCAAGGGCTGTGAGTGAGAGACGCTTTGATAACTGATCTGTCACACACATACCCCAGTTAAAGGGATGCTGCTGCATTGTTTTAAGTTGCTTGGTGGGGTCTTAGATCCCCCAAGAGCACCAATGGCTGTGAAAGGCTGGCTCAGTGCTATCCCACGCTGCCTGTGACCAAAGGCGTCCTGAGTGGGGCCTCTGAGTGCTGCAGCCTTCGCTTTCTGCCAAAGGAGCTGGGGCTGCAAAAGCAGCAATAGTTTGTGCCTGTGGGAGGCTAGCAGCCGAGCTCCGCAAAGCCCTGAGGGCAGATGTGTCACCAGCCCCATCGCAGCTCTCAAGTGCCTTTGGCCCTGAGGTGTAGAGAGACGGATGAAGTGTAGAACATCCCCCAGTGCATGGACAAACAGGCCAGCACTGGCCGGCATGTCCATTCGGGTCATTTGCCAGCCTTGCTCTCTTTCCCAGCGTCACACTTTGATTTTAATCTCGCCTTCTAGCTGCATTTCTGAAGCACCTGTCACCACATGGTCTATTTATACTATAGGAGGGACCCACGACGAGCGGCGCCTTGATCAAAACCCACTGGTTTTGGCTTCCTCTTCAGCACACAAACAGTGCACGGGGAGACACGACTGAAAGGGCAGGCTGGGCTGCTTAGAGAAAGCACAGCCTTTAAGAAAAGCTCTGGAGAGCTGTGCAGTGCCTCAGCGGGCCAGAGATCGGAACTAACTGCGGTGTAATGGGAATTTCCTTGGCCTTTAGGTGCTGGACATCTGGACTCAAACATGGCCTGAGGACAGATATGGAAGGGTTGGGGATGGACTTTCCCTGGGTGGTCATCTTCACCCAGCCCTAATCAACACAGCAGAGCTGCCCGGCATGCCCTCTGGTCCGTCTAGTTCATTGGTACGGTCACGTGGATACGAGACTAGAGTAGCAGCTGGTGCTTCAGATCAGGATCCAGCTGTAGAACTGAAGCCCTCCCCTTCTCTTCCAGGGTGCGGGTCAGCGATGAGGAGCTGTCTCTGTGGGCGCCCCGGGACTGGAATAGCACAGCATGCAGCAGCTCAGGATCAAGGTGCATTGGCAGAGCTGCTAGAGGACAGGGGGAGGGCCAGATGAGCAAGCTCAGGGCTGTGGGTGCATCTTGAATTAACTGCGGTGAGTGTCATTTGTAGTAACGAGCCTCTGTGTATCCAGTCCTGCAGAAGCCGTAACTGTGTGCAGACGTGTCCTGGTCAGTTCCCACAGAACCTGTCTTGACTCGAACAGGGCTGGTCAGCTCCTGCTCAAAAGACGATGATGGCTCGAGAGAGAGATTTGTAGTTCTCTGGTTACCAGGCTCCTGCACGACAAAGGTGAAACCACGCCAAGTTAGTTTCCCCACCCACCCCCTTTGCTCATTGTCGTCTCTTGCTGTTGAATTGAATGATCCTCCGCCTGCTGCCAGCTTGCATCATTGGCTGTGAGAACACAGCAAAGGGCTGAGGGGACCGCAGAGCCAACCTGTGCACCAGCCACTGACAGTGTGAATTCTTGGCTCCACTAAAGTCAGTGGGAGCTTTGCCCGTGACTTCAAGAGGGCCAGGATTTCATCCAGGCTGTTTCAATCTCTCCTTTCCTGAAGGGGCTGAGACCGGGCCATGCTATATGGCTAAATTCAAATACAGCAGAACCTCACAGTTATGAACACCAGAGTTACGAACTGACCAGTCGATCACACACCTCATTTGGAACCGCAAGTACACAATCAGGTAGCCAGAGACAAAAAAAAAAAAGATAAATACAGTACAGTGCTGTGTTAAATGTAAACTACTAAAAATAAAGGGAAAGTAGCATTTTTCTTCTGCGCAGTAAAGTTTCAAAGCTGTATTCAGTCAATGTTCAGCTGTAAACTTTTGAAAGAACCACCATCATGTCTTGTTCAGAGTTACGAACAACCTCAATTTCTGAGGTGTTCGTAACCTGGAGATTCTCCTGTACCTGTTGGCAGGAGACATTGAGGACAACATGTGCTTGTAGACATTTCTTCATGGCTGCAAAGAAGAGGAAGAAATCCCTTGCTTTGTTGATTGGCTTCAAGGAAGCATTAGGAGCAGGTTCCCACACAGTGAGAACAGTGCTCAGACAGCATGTTAGAGAGATGTTTGTGAAGTGCTTTGGAGATCCTTGGGTGGAAGGTGCTGTAGATAGGGTGCAACTGACAAAGATATTTAGGCACCTACCTCCCAATGATTTGTGAAGCCCACCCACAAGCACTTTCTACTATCTTGCTGCCCAAGTGACTCTGCTGCTGGATTTCCTGCACATGCCAAGTGAGGCCAACTCGCCACGAGTAAGCTTTCCCTCTCCTGCCTGGGGCTAGCTCTGATTGCCACACCTGCCCCCTGAGAGGACTTAAATGCTCTGCGGAGCCCTGCTACCTTGCCCAGGAAGGGTTTTTATAACCCTCTGCTGGCAGCTGACTTCAGCATTCTGTGCTACGGGCCGGGTACGTCTCCATGCTGGGGTCTGCTGAACTCCTGTGGTGAGTTTTAGAAGAAGACACGCGGCTGAGGTGGCTCAGCAGAATAGAGACCTTTCGCTGAGGACCTTTCGCAAGTCTAGCTTCCGCAGGCCAGGGAACCCAGATCTGATCCAGCCACATGTGACAGGAAACCCATCCTCTGTGTCTGTGGATCCAGGAAATGAGGGGAACAGCATGCAGAGAGCAGGGCTGGCTGCTGGTGACGGGGAGGGAGCCCCACTGCTGGTAGATTTCTGTTGTTGCTGGGGGTCACCAGATACAGACATATATAGCAAGTGGCTTGTGTGATGGACCAGCAGGCATGGATCTGCATGAACCAGAGCAGACCAGACCATAAGGATAGGTGCAGGGCAGGGTCTTGGGGACCAATGGGGAAGGGTGAGCGCATTGCTGCCCAAGATCCCTCTGTGTTTGCTGGTGCAAAGCAGCTTCCTGCTCTAGCCCTAGCTCACACAACACCTCTAACAGACATGTGGGTGCAGGGCCAAAGCCCAATGATAGAGCCGGCGGTGGGTTACAGTCTGTGTTCCCCAGCCAGACCTAGACACCCCCTGGGGTGACCAAGGACATGGGGCTACAGGGGCTGAAGGTTTTGCTTCCCAGAAGGGAAGGGCCAGCCGTGATTCAGAGGCTGGCTAACGTGTGGGTGAGAGCCTCCCCCGCCTGCACCCCAGCCATGGCTCCATCCCACTGGGACCTGCCCGTCCCACGTGGCCCGTTCCCCACTGCCAGCAAATGTGACTCTCCAGTTTCCTTATGAAACATGGGCTGATTTGGAGATGCTCAGAGTGTGTGTGTCCCTGCACTGGCTGGTACAGCTGAGGCCAGGGCCAAACCTATCCAGGAACTGTGGGTGCGGGAGGGCTCTGCCCTGAGTCCCAGCAGACAGTAAATTACTCTCCTGCTAATTGCTCCCAATCAGACGCTGGCCCTTACACTTCTACCAGGGAGGCGATGTCCTTCCCGCAGGCCAGATGTTAGGATCTCTCCTTTCTTTGGAAGCCCAGGGCAGGGTGCCAAGCATGGGGTTAGGCAACCCACTGAGACGCGCCTGAGGGGTCACTGGTTAGTGAGAGCTGGGGGGCTGGAGCTGCTCCTGACAGGTATTGCTGGCTGGTGAACTTGTTACACCGAGCAGCCAGCACTGGGCAGTGAAAGCAAACCAAAGGCTGCAGAGTCAAAACAGGAAGTGGGAGAGGGAGGGGGAGGCAGCTGAGGACTGAGCGTTGAGGTTGAAATGTACCCAAGGGGCCAAAAGGGTTAACATGCTTCCAGCTGCCAATTCCAGCAGGGCGCCGGCTCCTGCCCAAACCTGGCAGTGGCTCTGCACCCTGATGAGGGGTGAGGACCAGTGAGGCAGGTGGCACAGTGACCTCCAAACAGGGTTGCCAACTTTCTAATCGCACAAAACCAAACACCCCAGTCCTGTCCTGCCTCTTCCCTGAGGCCCCACCCCCTGCTCGCTCCATCCCCAGTCCTTCCATCGCTCACTCTCCCACACCCTCACTCACTTTCACCAGGCTGGAGCAGGGGGTTGGGGTGGGAGTGAGGGCTCCAGCTGGGGGTGTGGGCTCTGGGGTGGGGCCAGGGATGAGGGGTTTGGGATGCGGGGGTGGATGGGCTCTGGGCTGGGGTTGCGGGCTCTGAGGTAGGGACGGGGATGAGGCATTTGGGGTGCAGGAGAGGGCTCAGGGGGTGAGTGGTAAGGGTTCTGGGAGGGAGTTTGGGTGTGGGAGGAGACTCTGTTGGGGCAGGGGGTTGAGGTGCAGGAGCGGGTTCGGGGTGCAGGGTCCTGGCAGTGCTTACTGTGGCTCCCAGGTCCCTGCAGCTCCTAGACCAGTGGTTCTCAAACTTTTGTACTGGTGACCCCTTTCACATAGCAAACCTCTGAGTGTGACCTCCCACCATCAGTTTAACACCTTTTTGTGTATTTAATACCATTATAAATGCAGGAGACAAAGCAGGGTTTGGGGTGGAGGCTGACAACTCATGACCTCCCATGTAATAACCTCAGGACCCCATGAGGGTCCCAACCAGCATGTTTGAGAACCCCCACATGGGCAACCAGGGAGACTCCGCACGCTGCCCTCAGGTCTGCAGGCACCGCCCCCACAGCTCCCATTGGTCGTGGTTCCCAGCCAATGGGAGCTGCGGAGCCAGTGCTCAAGGCAGGGGCAAAGGCAGGGCGTGGAGCCCCCATGACCACCCATGAGCCTAGGGGCCGCAAGGACCTGGGAGCTGCTTCTGGGAGCTGCACTGAGCTAGGGCAGGTAGGAAGCCTGCCTTAGCCCCGAGTCCCCGCTGTGCCTCCAACCGGACTTTTAATGACCTGATCAGCGGTCCTGATCGGAGCCCCACCAGGGTCCCTTTTCTATTGGGTGTTCCGGCCGAAAACTGGACGCCTGGCAACCCTGCCTGCAAATCTCTCTGTTTCTTTTCTCTTAAAGAAGAGGCCTAAAAGCTTTCTTTTCTCCCTCCTAAATTAGGGTCTGTGTGTTTGTTTACACATATCAAGCCTCATCCTCCCTATCTATTTCCTGAAGCCTCTTTGAAGTGGGCATTGGGAGCAATCAAAGCCAGATGGTTGGGTCTTTAATAGAAAGGTCTTTTCTCCCAACAGTACGTTGGGCCTTCGAGTTACCTAAGGGCTAATACCATTTTCTTAACCAGCTGTGCTAAGAATCCTTTGCTTGGTGTTTGTGATGTAAGCGGCCCACTGGATCCCCAGGTACCTGTAGAGTTTTCCAGGAAAGACCGGCTTTCCTAAAGTCAAAGCCATAAGCAGGAAGTGGCACCACTGGTGGGGAATCTAGCCCAGGTGCTGTGGGCTGAATGGAGATGAAGATTAAGCCACGCTCAGTTTGGAGTCGAGTCACAGAGCCTGGGACTTGCAAAGCTCATGATCCCAGGTCCTTTAGGCCAGAGGTTTTCAACTCGGGGGGAGAGATTTCATCAGCCATCACCTTGCCCTTCCCATTCTGATGAGTGGAGGGGTGGGGCGGGTAGCTGGCTGGCTTGGAGGGGAAGGGACATCCCAGTGAAGGAAGTCAAACAACCCCTTGTCACTAGCAAAGCGGAGAACAGCTAGATCCACCTCAGTTTTCCCTTCCCCCCCCCCACTGTTTATCCAGCCAGCCAGGTGCTGCCAGCATGCCGTTCACGCTGTAGTTCGCATTTCCGGCCGGACCGTCTATCCTTGACTGCTGGGAAAGTTGGGAGCTCATTCAAGTCCTTGAAAAGCAAAATCGGCCTTCCTCCTGGCAGGGTGCCCTGGATCTGTTCTGTCTGCTAACACTCAGCTGGGTCAATTGAGCCCTCTTAATGAAGTTAATTATCTGATTCAGGCAAACAAGAGGTGCACAGGTAGCCTGAGGGCACGTTACATTCAGTGCATGCTTTGCAACTTTGCCTCCCCTCCAATTGCTCATGCTGCCCTGGCAGAGCGAGGAGGCCCGAGCTGGGGTGAAATGCAGCCCTGGGGAAATGCCTGGCTCTTATGAGCACAGAATAGCAGCGTACCTGGGCTGGTAGCAGGGTGTACCTGCTGCCTCCATTTCTCCTCTGGCTGGACAGAGGATTTGGGACTTGCTGGTGATTGGCCCTCCAGTCCGGGGCAAAAGGAGAGTCCCACAAAAGCCAATGCCCATCAGAGCTCCCTGCGCTGGTGCAGCCATCCCCTCTGCAGATGGCATCATGGGAGGGTCCCCTGCCCTCTCTTTGCAGTGGACCCTAGCCCTGGTGCTCCATAACATGGGCAGAAGCCCTGCCCTAACCTCAAGCCCACCCTGCTCTACCAGGTCACCCCCTATGGTACCTGCTGCTGAGAGGGTGTCTCCTCTGGCTCCCCAGGGCCTTCAGTCACCTTGGCTCTGACCCTTTGCTAGTTCCTGCACATTCTGCTGCCTCTTATATCCCCAGCAGCCTGGCTTTCTGTCACCTGCTCTGTCGTGTGATCAAGGGAGCCGATGGGGAAATGGCACCTGAACCCCTTAAAGGCCCAGATCCCCGGGACCACCTGATCTGGAGAGAAGCGAAGCCATTGCAGGAATTGGAGTTGGGAGATGGAGGGGGACATGTCATTCATACTTGTCGGGTGGCCAGAAATAATGCAGTGCCAGGAAGCCGGTCAGGAGGCATCTGAATTGCCTAGGACAGGCATCTCTCCCTCGCATTCCTCCAAACAGGCTGGACTATGTGCTCCATTTGAGGAACCAGGGCCTGGCACACTCTTCCATTAGAATGCATCTCGCAGCCTTCTCCATTTCTCATCTGCCGAACCAAGGACAGATGGTGTTTTCACATGACATGATGGTTGGAGTCTTGAGAAGGCTCATGAGACTCTTCCCGCAGGTACAGGCTCCTGTCCAGCATTGGGATTTTAACTTGGTCCTCTTTAGGCTCACTGGCCTGCCGTTTGAGCCACTGGATTCCTGCTCCTTTTCCTGCCTGTCATGGAAGGTCGCGTTCCTGCTGGCGGTGACATTGGAGAGATGGATCTTGGAAATTAAAGCCTTGACCTCAGAACCCAGGGCCTCCCAGAGGGGGGAGGCAAGTGGGGCAATTTGCCCCTGGTCCCGCAGGACCCCCACAAGACTTTTTTGGGGCCCTTGGAGTGGGGTCCTTCATTTGCTCCAGGGGGCCTGGAAAACTCTCACGGGGCCCGGGCCCCCGGAATTTCTTTCGCTCCAGGGCTTCGGCGGCAATTCGGCCCTTCCCCGCCACTGAAGACCCAGGCCCCCTGAATCCTCTGGGCGGCCCTGTCAGAACCACCGTACATGATCTTCTACAAAGACAAGGTTCAGCTGCGGCCCCACCCGGCCTTCCTGCCGAAGGTGTTCTCCACCTTCCATATGAACCAAGACATCTTCCTCCTGACGTTCTATCCAAAACCGCACAAGACCACTGAAGAGAGGTGTCTTCACACCCTGGACATCTGGAGGGCCTTGGCTTTCTACCTAGAATGTACCAAGCCTTTTGTTAAATCAACTTAGCTCTTCATCGCTACAGCAGACGGGATGAAGGGACTTCCAGTGTCCTTGCAGAGGATTTCCAATTGGATCATCTCGTGCATAAGGACCTGTTATGACCTGGTGGGGGTACTGTCCACACATTTACCGCTCATTATGCCATCACTCAGCAGGCCAGGGATGAAGCTGGGTTTGGCAGAGCTGTGCGGCAATCTGCATGTCCATGAACTCCTACCAGCCTCCAGGGGTACTGCTTGGGAGTCACGTAATATGGAAAGGACATGAGCAAGCACTCGAAAAAGAAAAGACAGTTACTTTTTCCGTAACTGGTGTTCTTCGACAGGTGTTGCTCATGTCCATTCCATGACCCACCCTCCTTCCCCATGGTCGGAGTTTCCGGCATAAAGGGACTGACGGTAGGGGAGAGACGGCGGTGTCCCTTATACCATGCCATGCGGGTGCCACTCCAGAGGGCACTGGAGCCGGTCCCCTATGGATACTGCTGAGGGAAAAACTTCCAGCACCGGTGCATGTGGCGAGCACCGACACCTAATATGGAATGGACATGAGCAACACATCTCGAAGAACACGAGTTACGGAAAATGTAACTGTCTTAAGAGCTCTCTGTCTGCTTCCTGTGCTATTTTCCGCTGAGATTTGAAACAAGCTGGAGACATCAACATGGGGCGACTGGTAGCAGAAGTTATTTCCAGAGCTGCAAAAGGAGAAGACTCTTGCGCCAAAAGTGAGATGAAGAAGAGAGTTGTATTAGATGAACACAGGAAGTGAAGGCAGGAGATTACGCAGAGGGAAGTCTGCCCTGGAGCGTAAGGGGGTTTAAGCATCTGTTAAGGCAGCCACAGGCACAACTCCATTGTTACTAGCCTTGTTCCATGGGAATCAGGCTGTAGTTAGGGGTAAGCTGATTTTCCCAACTCTAAACCTCTCCTTCCCCATTTACAAAATACCCTGTGGGTCTGGAGATCCCCAGGTAAGACATCTGCCCAACAGAGAACCCGATCTTTGTAAAGCTGGAACATAATTAGGGCTTTGGCTTTTCAGGGTTTGTTTGTTTCAGGTTTTGGAGTTTATTTTTAGCAATTTTTGAGTTTTATGTAGTTGTCCAAAAGTCGGGGTCCTTCGGGGTTTTCTCTTTCTATATATTACTGTGGTTTATGTCCATTATTCATTGGACTAGTATATACTGTACTGAGTCATCTCTTGGTAACTTTCCGTCATGTGTGTTTAATGTAAAACTGTTTCAGACCGCTCCGTGCTGAAGTGCACTAGGGAACCTTTAGTGCACGCCAACAGGGTCTACATGGACCAATTTACACACAACATGTTAGTGCGCTTTAGAAATCGCACCCCCATGATCTGCACTACTGTCCATGTAGACACGCCCTTAGGTCCAAGTCACCATTTCTGGTGTTTATTGGATAAATGGATTTTTTAAAAAAGGCTCTGTCGGGGGGTGTTCTATGGGTGTTTTATTGGTTAAAACAAAAAATCAGAAGCCGTAAACATAAGCCATTCATGTCCAGGCCTGACAGCTGCTGCAGACTAGAACGTGAATTGCAACAATGTATCAACATCAGATGATCATAGTTTCCAAACCTTTAGCTAAGGTAACCCACCAACTGCACTTTGTCTCTTTTTGCGACCCAGCCATAGTCCAAGTTTTGTGGGGTGGGGGGCAATCATAGGTCGGTGTCCTGTTCCTCTGCCACCGCTGCCTCCTGCTCCTTGCCCGTCGAGGGGGCACTGACCGCCCATGGCAGGCCCTCCACCTTGCCACCACCATCCTAATCCCAGGCTGGCGGAGTGGGGCGGCGCTGGGAGAGTGAGGGAAGACTTGACACCAAGTTGCAGGGTAACTGAGGAGGCGAAAGCTGCTTTTACCGAGCTCACCTTTCTCCTTTATTCTCCAAAAAACACATGCGCAATTGCACAGTACAAATCATTGTTTTCTACAAAAATCTTCCATCACGAGCTTAGCAGCATAGCAAGTTACAAAAACACCGCCAGCTGCAGACGCGGCAGT